>NC_057797.1:440910025-440984394 GCF_018294505.1 Triticum aestivum
GCCTTCATTGACCCCGCGCCGACGAGCTCCGCCGGAGCCGCTCCGCACCGCCGCCTCATTTTCGTCGCCGCTGCCTTGCAGCAGACGCCGGGCGCCGCCTCCTTCGGCTTTGCCCGCTGCCTCCGGCGATTTCCGCCGCCCCGGCCGAGCTCCATCGCCGCCTCCACGCCGCCCCGTCTCCCGCGCACCATGCCGGCGCACTCCGGCGACCTCGCCACCGCCCTGTCCTAGATCGGGCCGGGTGGGATGAGATCCACCCGGTCCCGAACCAAACGGCGCCATCCCGAACCGGATCCTCCCCGTCCCGGATCTCCCAGTCCTGGGTTGACTTTTCCCACGGGGTAAAATTTCTCTAAATCCCCAGATCTGCTATGTTTTTATGCATACTTTGACATGTCATAACTCTGCATCCGTAGCTCCGATTCGTGCGTGTAGTATATCAAAATGTTCGTCTCGATGAGTACATCGTTTCATCTCATTGCATCATTTTCATTTGAGATAATCTTGATGCCCAAAATGCTGTTGGAAGAGGGCTATGTGATGAATTTGTCAGATCTGTTTCAGCAAATGGCCTTTTGTCATTTTTGCCATGATTAATGTGTGCATGCTATGATCCTCAACTCTACATATGTTTTGTTATATGCCATGCCATCTTTACAGGGGTGTATGCCATGCATTTTTGTGATATTTATGGTGAGTAGGACAAGCATGCAAAGTAGCGTAATCGGTAATGCTGATTTCAGGGACTTAGTTTTTCACTAAGTCCTTATCCTGATTGTGCTGTTATGCCATATGTTCATGTTGTTTCCTAGTGATCCGTGCCTCTTTTGAGGAGGATCAGTAAGGATGTTTTGTTAATATTGTGGTTCTCTATCCATCCATGTATTTGTTTGCATTTATGGATCACCCTAGCTTGAGTCAATCGAGCTCTACTTTTGCTATAAAATGTTCCTGGCAGATTGCTAACATGTTTAGCGATTTTGCCGAGGTTGTTGCTATTGATCCATGCATGTTATATTATTGTTATTTCCATGTATAGGTTCTATGCCATGTCTTGTTCATGAGTGTATGCTTAGTTTGTCATGCTATGATCTATAGTGAGTGCATCGAGCTCGTAAACATGCCTACTCGTTAACTGTTTTGCATGCTCCAGTTTTTCACTAAGTCTGGATTTGTTTATATTTTTGCTATGTTCACATGCTTGTAATTGTATTTTCTGATCCCTTTTGTCTCATGGTAACTAAGGGATTTTTGTTACATGCTTAGAGTAGCTTCATGCCATGCCTTGATTTGCCATGATATGTTCCTATAGCATGTAGTTATCATGCTCTAAACATTTCTTCCTGATGATAAATTCCAGACTTGTCTTAATTTCACTAAGGCCTCCTTTGGTTTAGAGGAATTTCATAGGAATTCTAGAGGATAGGATTCTTATAGGATTTTTTCCTTTAGAGCCCTTTGGTTCATAGGAATTGATTCCTATTCCTACATAGGATTGGTTCCTATCCTCCACATTTCATAGGAAAATAAAAAAAGAGCCTAGACTCAATGGAAAAATTCCTTTGGTGTCAACTAAATGACATCTTGTTTCCTATTCCTACTCATAGGATTTGAGATACATGTCATCTCATTTCCTACAAGATACCTATTCCTATGATAATCCTATCCTATGAACCAAAAGAGGCCTAAGTCTGAAACCTGTCATTTGCACTTTTGCCATGCTTGTTTGAGCCTGCTATTGAGTGAATTAGCCATAGCTCAGTGTTCATCTTTTGTCAAGCATCATGACTGGATCCCTGCCATGTATTTTGTTGCCATGTTTGAGTGCTATAGCATATTTATCTTGATGCATTTAGTTGGTCACTTGCTGATTATCGCAGACTGGTGCCATATTTGTTTTGCTTGCCATTTCCAAACCATGCATCCGATTCTGGTGATCTTTATATCGATTTCAACCGAAATCACCTCACCTTTTCAGTGGCACTCTTGGATTTCCATGTTGAGGCCAGGTTCTATCATTCATTGTCAAATCATGCATATGCACCGCATACCGCATATCATACCATGTTCATGTGTTGGTTGTTTACTATGTTGTGTGCTTCTTTCCCGTGTTGCTTCTTTGGTTTGGTTCCGATAACGTCGCATTTGTGAGGACCCGTTCGACTATGTTCGTTTGTCTCCTTCATGGACTCTTTCTTCTTCCTTGCGGGATTCCTGGCAAGATGACCATACCCTTGAAACCACTTCTATCTTTGCTTGCTAGTTGCTCGCTCTTTTGCTATGCCTATGCTGCGATACCTACCAATTTCTTTTCATGCCTCCCTTATTGTTGAGCCAAGCCTCTAACCCACCTTGTCCTAGCAAACCGTTGTTTGGCTATGTTACCGCTTTGCTCAGCCCCTCTTATAGCGTTGTTAGTTGCAGGTGAAGATTGGAGCTTGTTCCATGTTGGAACATGGTTATTTTGTTGGGATATCACAATCTCTTATTTAATTAATGCATCTATATAATTGGTAAAGGGTGGAAGGCCTGGCCTTATGCCTGGTGCTTTGTTCCACTCTTGCCGCCCTAGTTTCCGTCATATCGGTGTTATGTTCCCGGATTTTGCGTTCCTTACGCGGTTGGGTTATAATGGGAATCCCTTGACAGTTCGCCTTGAATAAAACTCCTCCAGCAATGCCCAACCTTGGTTTTACCATTTGTCACCTAGCCTTTTCTTTCCCTTGTGTTCTGTAGACTCAAGGGTCATCATTATTTTAATCCCCCCGGGCCAGTGCTCCTCTGAGTGTTGGTCCAACCTGTCAGCCGCCAGTGGCCACCAGGGGCAACTCTGGGCTGGCCTACCAAAAGTTTGTACAATCTGAGTGTGCCCTGAGAATGAGATATGTGCAGCTCCTATCGGGATTTGTCGGCACATTCGGGCGGTCTTGCTGGACTTGTTTTACCATTGTCGAGGATGTCTTGTAACCGGGATGCCGAGTATGATCGGATTGTCTTGGGAGAAGGAATATCCTTCGTTGACCGTGAGAGCTTGTGATGGGCTAAGTTGGGACACCCATGCAGGGATTTGAACTTTCGAAAGCCGTGCCCGCGGTTATGGGCAGATGGGAATTTGTTAATGTCCGGTTGTAGAAAACCTGAAGTTGACCTTAATTAAAATACATCAACCGCGTGTGTAACCGTGATGGACTCTTCTCGGCGGAGTCCGGGAAGTGAACACGGTGTTGGAGTTATGTTTGTCGTAGGTTGTTCTAGGATCACTTCTTGATCATAGTTTCTCGAATGTGCTTTGCCTTCTCTTCTCGCTCTCAATTGCGTATGTTAGCCACCATATATGCTAGTCGCTTGCTGCAGCTCCACCTCATACCTTTTTACCCTTCCTAGAAGCTTAAATAGTCTTGATTGTGAGGGTGTGAGATTGATGAGTCCCCGTGACTCACAGATACTTCCAAAACAAGTTTGCAGGTGCCGTTGAACCGTGCAGGTGACGCAACCAAGCTCAAGGAGGAGCTCGATGAAGATCTTGTCCTTTGTGTTGTTTAGTTCTAGTTGATTAGTAGTGGAGCCCAGTTGGGTTCGATCGGGGATCTGTGTAGCATTTGGGGTAGTCTTCTTTTATTTTGGTTCCGTAGTCATACCTTGATTGTATCTGGTTGATGTAATGCTTTATTCATGTAATTGTGTGAAGTGGCGATTGTAAGCCAACTATGTATCTCTTTCCCTTGTGTATTACATGGGTTGTGTGAAGATTACCTCACTTGCGACATTTCTTTCAATGCGGTTATGACTCTAAGTCGTGCCTCGACAGGTGGGAGATATAGCCGCATCGAGGGCATTACAGGTGCTCAATGGTGTCGCCTTCCAAACCCAAGCCGGTCAATGGTGGCATGTTGCCCTTCTTGGAAGACCGCCCCTCCCCATCTTCAGAGGCGGCCCTTTTCCTCCTGTTTGGAGAAGGAACACTGGGTCCTTTCTTGCCTCCGTCTTCGGGCGAGGAAAGGTCGATTTCTATGGACTCAGTGTCTGACTTACCTCCAGAACCAAGGTCATCTTGGGTCTTCTCGCCCTCCCTTGCTGATGCCCGGAACGGCGCCGAGGCCAGCATCCTTGTTAACACAGGAGTAGCTGAGTCTTCGGGAAGGGGTGCCGGAAACCTAATCAATTCCACCTTCTTTATCCAGCCCTGAAAAAGGATGATACCGTTGGTTTCTTGGCACTGGATATCTGACTGTAAGGTATTCGGTAAACGTGTACTTACCGGGGTGTCCGGATGGTTGCAGTCTAGGCCGACATCACTGGCGGTGTCCGGCCATTGGCTTCGTTTTCTGAAGACTAATCTCCACATTCCTTCGTGTGTTGCACCGAAGAAGTTTTGAAGATTCTGCGGCCCTTCTGGAATGAACTCCCATAGGCGGAGAGGCTGTCGCTGGCATGGCAGGGTCCGATGAACTAGCATTATATGAACGACACTGGCTATGTCGATGTCCCTCTCAATGAGCCTCACAATGCGACTTTGTAGAGTCTGCACATCATTCGTTGATCCCCAATCTACCCCCTTATTAATCCACGATGCAAGTTGAGTTGGAGGGCTGGGTCGAAATACGGGCGCAGTCGCCCACTTGGAGCCGCGGGGCTCGGTGATATAGAACCACCCCTGCTGCCACAGATCGGAAGATTTGGCGAAGGATCCTTTCAGCCAAACGGCGCTAGCAAGCTTGCTCACTACAGCGCTGTCGCACTCGTCTTGCTCCCCCTCTACCACTTGCGGCTTCACATGTAAGGTATTGAGCCACAAGTCGAAGTGCGAGGAGTTCGGAGGAGGGCTTCACATGTGACGATATACGTCAAGATAAGAAGAATAGAGTCTGGGGCCAGATCGTGGAAGTCCATCCCATAATAATACATGAGTCCTCGAACGAAGGTGTTAAGTGCAAACCCCAACCCTCGGAGGAAGTGGGACACGAACACGACCCTCTCGCCGGATCTGGGGGTGGGAGTGACCTGCCCCTCGGCGGGAAGCCGATGATGGATTTCAGTGGTCAGGTACCACGCTGCCCGAAGCTTTGTAATGTCTTCCTTCGTGATAGAAGAGGCTACCCACCGGCCTTGACGTCTAGATACGGACATGATTGGGGCTGGTGGCGACTGAAGCCCGGGAGTTGGAGCTCGGGGTAACAGGAGTTGAGGAAGAGGCAAGCGTGGAAGAAAAAGACGGTTCTGTACCCCTATATAAAGGCTGCAAATATCAAGCGTCTCCTCTCGGGCCTCAAAAACTTGGCTTGTTTCCAAGGAGTTGTACCCAAGCGACGGTTGAGTTACCCATGTTCGGGTCGACAGGAATCCCTTAATAAAGGGAGGCACGATCTCCGTTTGCGTAAACTATGCTAATAATGCCACGTCCTGGGATGTGGGGCGACAGGCTGGCTAAAACAGTTCACAGGCAAAGGCCGGGGAGGCGTGGCGTCATATTACCAAAAAGTGGTCGGTGGATTGAACCCATGAAATATTATATCCTCTACGGTTGTGCAAACAAGTCCGGATACATTCATTACATCTGAAGATTTACTAGGAGTTCAGAAAGGGGGAACCCTCCTTGCAATGTCGAAGATAATCTGCACGCCGGACTACTCGTCATTGAAGCCAGGTTCAGGGGCTACTGAGGGAGTCCTGGACTAAGGGGTCCTCCGGCGTCCGACCTGTTATCCATGGGCCGGACTGATGGGCTGTGAAGACATGAAGACTGAAGACTATACTTGTGTCCAGATTGGACTGTCCTTGGCGTGGAAGGCAAGATTGGCGACCGACTATGAAGATTCCTTCTTATTTAACCGACTCTATGTAAACCCTATATCCCCCCGGTGTCTATATAAACTGGAGGGGTTTGTCCGAAAAGGACACATTCATTACCATAGTCATAGAAGTTAGACTCCTAGGGTTTAGCCATTACGATCTCGTGGTAGATCAACTCTTGTAACACCCATATTCATCAATATCAATCAAGCAAGACGTAGGGTATTACCTCCATAGAGAGGGCCCGAACCTGGGTAAACATTGTGTCCCATGTCTCCTGTTACCATCGATCCTAGAAGCACAGTTCGGGACCCCCTACCCGAGATCCGCCGGTTTTGACACCGACAGCCTCCATGTTGATTTCTTGACGTCCACTCCAAGTCCCCTGGATCACGTTTGTTCCAAAAATAACTCTCCCGAAGGTTTCATTCCGTTTGGATTCCGTTTGTTATTCCTTTTCTGCGAAACACTGAAATAGGCAAAAAATAGCAATTTGCACTAGGCCTTGGGTTAGTAGGTTTGTCCCAAAAATAATATAAAAGTGTATAAATAAGCCCATTAACATCCAAAACAGATAATATAATAGCATGGAAAAATAAAAAATTATAGATACGTTGTAGACGTATCACCGACTAGGACTAGGAGTCCTAGTGGGACTCCCCCACTTGGCGCGCCCCCTAGGGCCGGCCGGCCTCCCCTCTCCTCCTTTATATACGGGGGCAGGGGGCACACCAAAGGACATCAATTGTTCTCTTAGCCGTGTGCGGTGCCCCCTCAACAGTTTACTCCTCCGGTCATAGGTCGCAGTGCTTAGGCAAAGCCATGCACAGATCACATCACCATCACCATCACCACGCCGTCGTGCTGACAGAACTCTCCCTCGACCCTCTGCTGGATCAAGAGTTCGAGGGACATCATCGAGTTGAATCGTGTGCTGAACAAGGAGGTGCCACACGTCCGGTACTAAGATCGGTTGGATCGTGAAGACGTTCGACTACATCAACCGCGTTAACCTAACGCTTCAGCTTTCGGTCTATGAGGGTACATGGACACACTCTCCCCCTCTTGTTGCTATGCATCTCCTAGATAGATCTTGCGTGAACGTAGGAAATTTTTGAAATTGCATGCTACATTCCCCAACAGACTTGTTGATGTTTTGAATCATAATAGCTCTTTTGGCTAGAATTGGCTACTTGCAGTCTGTCCCGGATTTCCTTTAATTGTTGTTCTGCTTCCATCATCAAATCAGTCCAAAAGATACGGCTGTCTCCAGTCTAAGACCAGTTTAGAGGGGTGACGGTTTCCTGGACTAGGGGGTACACACCATGTCGTCTCCCGACCAGCTGGATCGGGCCGACGACCGCCATGGAGGTTCACTTATGGGCCACTTCGGGTAGCCCATGCCACATACAAGGAGGATTCCACAAGACTTGGTGCCTAAGACAAGGACTCCTCTAAACGCAAGGCCTCTGGTGTGTTATATAAACCAAGGCCAGGATAGCCAATAGAACCTCTCATATTCATTACTACAATCTCGTGGTAGATAGCTGTACTATGTACTATCCCCATATGAATACAATCAAATGCTGGACCTAGGGTTTTTCCTCCATTAAGAGGACCCGAACCTGGGAAAAATCCCGTGTCCATGTTACCATCGCTCCAAGACGCCTACTTTAGGACCCCTACTACGAGATATGCCGGATATAGAACCGACATTGGTGCTTTCATTGAGAGCCTGCTGGATGATCTCGTGGATCGATGGGATGATCAGGTGATATTTTTTCAATTACATGTGTTCTGTATAGACTACCTTTATTGTAAGTTATGACCACTTCCTCAGGATACCCTGTTCGCAGTCAAATCAAGATCATACAAAAAGTGTCCAACGTCAGATAATACGACAGATCCGATCTTTGCTGTTGCGGCGTCGGCGTGCCGTGGAGATGTTGGAGAAACGGGCATGGAGGAAATGGAAAAATCCATCAAGTGGCGCCCTAGCCAAGGAGCCACCCTGGACTAGTAGTGCTCATGCGTGGCAACTATGCACATCGGTCGATCAAATCAGCCTGATAGAACTGTGCACATCGGCCGATCAAATCAGCCTAATGGAACACACGCACTAGGGAGATCCGTTTCCCTTCCTTTTTAATTCATCTCCTGCTCGGCCGCCAGTCCTCTGCTACCTTTTGCTAAAAAGTGCATAGACCTAAAATCTTACGGCTTCACGTAATTGAGTACTAGTATACTAATCAAATTGACTACTAGTTTTGCAGTACAGTGTCCTGGACGTGGTTGGATTCTAGTAATCCAAAATACTACCTTGCGTAGAGATCAAAAGAGAATCTTTGCATGGAACTAGTTCTTACTTGTTTTGTACAGGCCACTGCCTTTTATGTTTTGGCAGATCAGAATTGAGAAAATTTCAGCAACGTCAACCGTGTCCGCCATCGGACAGTACTTCGGATTCGAGAAGTGCCAGCGTGCAAACAAGAGCCAGGAGTTTGTGGCCTCAATCTAGGTTAGCGCAATAAAAAATATGTGGCGATCTGACCGGCGGCGTTCCAGCCTAGGAGATCACGCGTGCATCAGCACGCCAGGGCCGACAAGAATTCAATCATACGGTAGCTCACAGGGAGACTTAATCCTTCCTATCCGTTTTGTTTATTTAATCAAAGCCTAGAGGCAGCCTACGCTTTTGTCTTGTCGTCTCTCTTCTGTGCACTTTTTCACGTGCTAGATTTACTAGATTGATTTGACCCTTGCACTAAAAGTAGTATCATACTAGTATTTGCTAACACTTGGGTGAGATGCTAGGCCTCCTCCGCCTTATTTGATTCGGATCTGATGTTGATTACTACATCATCTGCTGATTGCCTCACAAGACATCAGGTGCTATTCTTCCGAAGAATTACATACGATATAAATTATTTGTGCCATCATGTTTTATGTTAGATTTGTACTACCGTATGTATACACATCATAGAACGGCCTAAGTACGCGTCCGCTGCTGGGCGATACATCGGATCCGGACTCAATCTGGCCCATGCATGATCTAGCCGAAGAGATAGTGTGAAGCAGTGGACCGATCAAAGCTCGGATCGATGGCAGCACACCACAGAAAGATATGTTTCTTTCCCTTTTTTAATTCAATACCTCGCACCATCCTACGAGGACCAAAAAGTTTTTTATCTCATCGATCGTTGGCATCATACAACGGAGAAATCACTATCTCTTTTCCTTGTTATTTAATTAAGACAATATATGTTTTTTGTTAATCATCTCTCTCTCGTGCACTTATCACATGCTACTACTATTGCTAGCTCGGCTTGCGTCCGCCCAATAGAAGCAAATCCGTGAACATCCACATGTGTCTCTTCGAATTGCTACAACAAATAAACCTGGTGCTATTAATCCTAGTAATTTTTGCTTGCTTGGGTTTATTTTCCCAAGGAATTATTTCTCTGGTTTGTTGCATCATCTGTCCACAGGTCTGTGCATGATGGTTTCATGATGGTTCGGTCAGTTTCTCGCATGTAGTTCGGCGAATGCCGCATCAGAGACTCGGACCGCCCTGCGAATTCATGCTTTGTCACGCTGACGCCCCGCATCGATATTGGCTTCAATGCCAGGCCACATTTCTTTAAAAAATTATTTTGCATAAATTAATTATGCAAGGATTTTTTTATATATTTATATTATTATTATTTTTGGACTGCACTATTTTACATGTGTAGGTAATTCACTTCGACTGTGCCACGCGGTCACTTCGGCAAGCCGACCTCGTCGTCCCAATCGGCATAAATCGGCTCGTGTGATCACTTTGTGGGTCGAATTGCCATACCGGCATGTTCGGTTGCCTCGGGGACTTCGACATCGTTGAGAGAGCTCTACCTCATCGAGTGTTCGGCACACGTGCCATATTTCTTTTATTACTCACTTTGCATAAATTATTAATTATGCAACGAATTTTTTAATTTATTATTATCATTGTTATCTCTGCCTTGCATTATTTTCTGTGCACAGGTAAATGATTCAGGTTGGGCAGTGCTGTCACCTTGGCATACCGACGTACCACGTCACCTCAGCTAGACCGAGGGCTTCGTCATCACTTCATTAACCCACGCCGGGGACTTCGGCATCATACCGTCGGCCTGCTTTGTCGCCTCGGCCGGACTAGGGGTTTCACCTTGCCACATCGGCCGTCCTATGCCGCCACTTCAGAGTGCCAAGCTCTTCGCTCCGCCACCTCGGGACCGGCTTGGGGGCTGGGACCTCGTCCCGCCGCAAGCTCGGCATGCATCATCACCACCAAGCACATTAACCAGCTAAGTCGCTTTCATGCTCAAATTTTTTAATTCGTTCAGTTCGACCAAACTTTTTATTTATGTTAAACAAAAAACTTAGTTTGTTAAAATAGTTATTTGTTAAAAACACTTCCTTTACCCAAGTTAACTGGTGGCTCTTATATTTGTACGAGCCGTTCTATAATAAATGTTTTCTTCCGAGTCGTTGCAAAGTCTTTTTCTACCACTCCTTTCTCGACTCGAGTGTGTGGCCAATAGCCGGATAGCCTACTTTCCCTCTCAAGGCCGCTCAAGTTTAGTTCGCTAAACTGGCCTAATGAGAAGTACTCCACCTTCGGGATAGGAGGTTGAAGCCGTAGGCTGACCCGCTGGAAGTCTTGAGATCAGATGTGTCATGTTAAAGCACGACAGAAGCACAAAATTTTTTAAGACCAATTTTGGATTGGCTCAAAAACATGATTTAGTTCGGACATAAAGTTTTTACTCAAGTCTTTTGGTTTTCCAAGCTTATGCCACTTTCAACCTATTTGTTATTTTCAAACACAAGTCTTGCAGTACAATGCCGGACACCTCTAAAACTTTGGCAATATCAAGGCGGGGCTGTGACTAGAGCCGAACCCACCAAAAATCCAAGGTACTCCTAGGAGTCCTCGGCAAAACATTCTCAGATATTGCTTTATATGCATCAGTTTCGAATTGTGTCTTCGGTCAATAGTTGGGTTGTCCGGCTCCTATGCTTGCCTCCGATGTTCCGCTTTGTTCGGCTAGTTGTGCGAAGGGAGAAACACTGCGATTGTGCTTCTAGATCGAATGGTTAAGCACCTCAGTGGAGAAAGCCAAAAACTGACTGTCACAATGGGCATAAACTGGTGAGCGATCCGTTGATGGTGTCAAACTATAGATCGATAACGATTACCCAGTGTTAACGATGGGCCTTTCATAACATTGGCTGAAGTGTTAATGGCTAGACTTCGGTCGGTGTCAAACACTAACCGGGGGCTCGTAGCTAGCTTCCCTAGTTTAAAGCTCCTATGACTAAGCGAAAGTTATAAAGCCCGCATATCTGATTGCCTCGTTTCCGCTAACACAACCGCCTTCGGGCACCGAAACATGGGCTAAGGGTTATTTTGTTATTGCGGAAACACCCGACATAGCATCTACAAGGGGGTGGAAGGCGACGATGGGCCGCTTTCAACTGATAAACAATCGCAACAGAGTCAAAATAAACATATCATTGGTATATGAATACAATCAAAAGCAAGACCTAGGGTTTTACCTCCATCAAGAGGGCCTGAACCTGGGTAAAATCTAGTGTCCATGTTACCATCGCTCCAAGACGCCTAGCTTAGGACCCCTACTATGAGATATGCCGGATATAGAACTGACAAGGGGTACGATACTTACGCCCATATAGAGCGTCATAAGGTGACATATTGAAGCTGGTTTGATAGCCATTGTTGTAAGAAAATTCTGCATAAGGCAAACTGTCTTCCCATTTCGGTCCTTGAGCAAGCGCACATGCTCGAAGCATGTCGTCGAGAATCTGATTTACTCGCTCTATCTGTCCGTCTGTCTGAGGATGATAAGTGGGTCTATACTTCAAAGTTGTTCCCAAAGCTTGGTGAAGACTTGCCCAGAATGCCGAGAAAAACAGAGATCCTCGATCTGAAGTGATGGTTCTCGGTACTCCATGTAGACTGACAATTCGGGATACATAAAGTTGAGCAAGCTAATATGTCCGATATGTAGTCCTCATTGGAATGAAATGAGTCAGTTTTGTAAGTATGTCTACCATAATCCATATAGCATTATTCCCTCGGGGGGTTTTGGGTAGTCCCGTGATGAAATCCAGGCAAATATCATCCCATTTCCATTGTCGAACGGGTCAAGGTTGTAATAGCCCGACGGGTTTCTGGTGTTCCGCCTTTGCTTTATTGCAAATGTCACAGCAGGCGACAAAATATGCAATGTCATTCTTCATACCATCCCACCAGAATATGTGCCTCGGATGTTCATACATCTTTGTACCTCCAGGATGAATTTAATATGCTGACTCGCGTGCTTCCTTTAATATCTGTTGCCTTATATCTCTTTGGCTAGGTATGCAAATTCAATCTCGAAATCAAAGAGTACCTTGATCATCCACGTGGAAGTCTTGAGTCTTTCCTATTTGCATTCGGTTAATCATCTTTAACAAAAATGGGTCCTCAACATGAGCCTTGCAAACCTCTTCTTCAAGAGTAGGAGTAACCTCCAACGTAGCTACGCATGTGGCATCACAAAGGACCAAATTGAGCTGAGCTATCTCTTCTTGCAGTTCGGGAGGTAAGGACTCCATTAATGTGTTTATTGTGGCTGATTTGCGACTGAGTGCGTCCATGACCACGTTAGCCTTTCCAGGATGGTAATTTCTTCCAATGGCATAGTCTTTGACCAATTCATGCCATCTCCTTTGCCGGAGATTCAAGTCTGGATGAGTGAAGATGTACTTGATACTTTGTGGTCGGTGAAGACTTGGCATCTTTTCCCAATGAGATAGTGCCTCCAAATTTTCAAAGCGTGCACAACTGCAACCAATTCCAAGTCATGTGTGGGATAGTTTTCTTCTTGCGACCGTAGCCATCTGGATGCTGTCGGATCTCGGGTTCCGGCAAAATCCTTAAGGTTCGAACACTGGGGTGTGCGCGAAGATCTCCCCCAACCTCGCCACGGTCTCTAAGGCTAACTCGACGAACTCGCAACACAAGGGACACAAGATTTATACTGGTTCGGGCCACCAATGTGGTGTAATACCCTACTCCAGTGTGGTGTGGCGGATTGCCTCTTGCGCTGATGATGAACAGTACAAGGGGAAGAACAACCTCTTGAGGTGAGGTGTTCTTGTGCTTGGTGGGTGTGAGGCTAAGGATGGAATGGCTCTGATCCAAGATGAGGTCGATCCCCTAGCTATGGTGGTGGCTAGTCCTATTTATAGAGGCCCTGGACCTCTTCCCAAATATTGAGCGGGAAGGGAGCCAAGAACGGCCAATTTGAAAGGGGACAACTAGTACAAGTTATCTTGACAAAAGCAGTCTTCGCTTGGCAAAGGCTCCGGTGATGATGCCGCCTTGGGCTCCATCGTCACCTCTGTCTTGCCGTCCTGCTAGTCTTGGTCTCATTGCACCGATATGGAAACCTTTGCTTGATGCCTTGGTACTCTTTGCCTGCGCTTCCCTCCTTAACACCATAGAGGAAACAAGGACACTTTGTGTGCTGGCGCCCGCCTCGCACCTGCCTGGTCTCGATCGTCATGGCTCACGTCATTGGAACCTCGCAAGGTTTGCCTGGCCTCGATCTCTCCGCCCCTCGCGAGCTAGCCTGGTGAGGCCGCTCCCGAGGAGGTCTTGTGTCGTCCGCCTTGCCAGGCTTGGCCCCTCGCGAGGGTCTTGAATGCTTGTTGGTGAAGATGGGCCGTATGGGCCTGCTTGTAGAGCCACGCCGTGGCCCGCGAGCAGGCAAGTCTGGGGACACCCGTTCCCAGAACACTGACAGTAGCCCCCGGGCCCAAGGCGCGCTCGGGCTTGGCTTCGAGGCGAAGCCAAAGGGCAAGTGCGGAGCGCCATGGGCCCCAATAGCCCGCGGCCTTGGTCGATGCATGGTGGTTGATTAGACGTGGGGTCTCCGCTTCCCCACGCAGCCTCGGCAACTGCCCAACTTGACGGGTCCTTGTTGCATGCAGGAAAAAGATCATTATTACCTTAGATCGTGGAGGCCGACGGTTGGCCTAACCTTGGTTATAAATGGGAGTGGGGGCGGAGCCCCCATCGCCCGTCTCTCCTCTACCTCTCCCGCTTCTTCTCCTTCCTTGCTTCACTCCTTGCTAGTGCAGTCATGGCGCCGATTCGGAGGTTCTCGGCTGCGGAGAAGGGCAAGGCTCCCCTCAACGAGCCCGAGCTGCTCCCGCCGAAGAAGAGGAGGCCCCATCGTCGTGAGGTGGTGGTGGTGTCGCGGCCGTGGTACGAAAGGCCGCCTCCTGGGTACCCATTGCCTTTGTATGCTCACGCCAATGATTCTGGAGGGAGGAGTGATCAGCGCCGCCGCCCGCGCTAGGGCCGTGGCCGCCGTGCCGTGGAGGCGCACGCCGTCACCCCAGGGCTCCACATTGCGGACTTCTCGCGCGAGTTTGTGTTGTGGGCAGCGATGCCCCAAGCACTTGGATTCGCCTACCGTAGTTATTCACCGCCGAGATGCCGCCGAGAGGTGTCGGATTTCGGGTTCCGGCAGACCCTTGAGGTTCAAACACTGGGGTGCACGCGGAGATTTTGCCTTCTACCTACCTGCGCCCCACCGCCACGCTAAGATCTAAGCTATGGAAAGAACAACACAAGAGACACGGAGTTTATACTGGTTCGGGCCACCGCTGTGGTGTAATACTCTACTCCAGAGTGTAGTGTGGTGGATTGCCTCTTGGGCTGATGATGATGAGCAATACAAGGAAGAACAGCCTCGCGAGGGTCTGCTCTTGGCTGGGGCGATGAACTGCTGGGAGGAGTTCAACCACCCTTCTCTCTCTCAGTGTGTGTGATGCTACTCGATCCGATCCCAGCTTGTTTCTGGGTTGGCCTATTCTAGGTCCCCTCTACCCTGGGGGTGGCTAGTCCTATTTATAGGCAAAGGCCCTGGGCCTCTTCCCAAATATTGAGCGGGAAGTGCGCCAATAATTATCCTGACTAAAGTTTGAAGGGGAACATCTGGTACACTTTTCCTGACTAAAGTTGGTCCTCGCCTGCCAAAGGCTCTGGCGGTGACGCTGGCTTGGGCTCCACAATGACTTCCTCCCTGCCGTCGGGCTGGTCTTGGTCTCGTTGCACCGAAACGGGTGCCTTTTCTTGATGCTCTCGCCTGCGCTTGCTCCCTTTGCACCAAAGAGGAAAGGAGGACACTGCGCGGGCTGGCGCCCGCCTGGAACCCTTGGTCTTCATGGCTTGCGTCACGGGCACCTCGTGAGGTACCCCGCCTTGATCTCTCCACCTCCTTGCGAGCCAGCCTGATGAGGCCGTGCCTGAGGAAGCTCTGTGTCGTCCGCCCCGCGAGGCCTGACCCCTCGCGAGGGTCTTGGGTCTGTGTTGATGAAGATGGGCCGTACTGGGCCCCTCCTCGAGCCACGCCACAGGCCGCAGGCAGGCAAGTCTGGGGACCCCCATTCCCAGAACGCCGACAGTAGCCCCGGGGCCCAAGGCAAGCCCGGACTTGGCCGTGCAGGGAGGCGAAAGGGCAAGAGCGAAGCGCCGCGGGCCCTAACAGCATGCGGCCTTGGGCGCCGCGTGGCGGTTGATTGGACGTGGGCATCTCCACTTCCCCACGGCGCCTCAGCAACTGCACGAATTGGACAAGTCCCTGCATGCAAAGCGGGTCATGATTACCTGCGATCGTGGGGGCCGACGGTTGGCCCTCGCCGGTTATAAGTACGGATCGGCGCGCGCCCTTCCAGTTCATTCCCCCTTGCTTCTCCTTCTTCTTCATGGCCCCGCCGAGGAGGTTCTCGGCCACAGAGAAGGGGAAGGCTCGCCAGGTTGAGCCTGCCTCTCCCCCGCCCAAGCGTGGCCGAGGGCGCCCTCGCAAACATCCTGTGGCCACCACGGCAGCTCCCCGCGGCCGTGGAGACGATTTCCAGCATGGTGAAGGGCGGACTGCTACGGTCGGGGGGCGCGCTTCGGTCGCGCGTTCCCCTAGGCCGCGCTTTCACGCTGCAGAGGTGCTGCCGGAGTTCGTTGTGTGGTCGGCGGAGCCGACTAGCACCCGGCTTCAACTTCCTCGCTTCCTCCTCAGCGAGCTCCCGGCCGGCGCCCCGGGCGACCTCTGGCTTCAGGCAGACGGCTGCTGCAGCCGGGCCTCATGGGCTTCACTGGAGGTCTCCGCAGCCGGGAGCCTGACCTTGACCCGCGGTTGGCAGATGTTTGCCCGCGCGCGTGGCCTGAGCCATCGGTGCACCCTGCACTTCAAGTTTGATGGCGATGCCACCCTCTACGTGAGGGTGTTTGGGGAAGATGGTCGCCGCGCAGGGTGCTGCCCTAAGGACGACGACCGCGGCCGGGAACCCAGCCCCAGTGATGATGGAGAGGACATCGCTCGCGTGATTGGCGGCGCTCAGGGTTCCCCAAGCTTCACCGGTTCTTCTTCAGGCGACGACTCCTCTAGCGGTGGCCGTGGTCAGCCTCCACGCCGTCGTACCTGCTTGGGAGGTGGTAGCGTGTCTGCCCGCCGTCGCGCTTCGGTGAAGCGCGAGAGGGAGTCTGGCAGAGCCCCGGAGGCAGCTCGAGTCTTCCCTGCAGGCCGGTGTGAGGCGAGTTGTGCCTGATTTGTTCTTTCTTTTCCTTTTTCCTGCGTAAAAAGACAGTAGCGTGGAGCCCCGCTGGGGCGTGTTTTGGTTATTGTTGTTAATCATTGCTTTGCTTCCGTTATCATGCCTTTCGGCTACGTGCCCGCGCGTGGATTGTTCCCGGCCCCAGCCATGGGGGGCGACCAACCCAGGCCCTGTGTTCGTGTCACGGTGCCCGTGGGGCACGGACTGGAGGGGTGCTCCTGTAATGGACCCAGGTCGCGACACCTTTGAACGACTAGGACAGGAACACTCGCGAGGGCGCTCGGCTGCCCCCCTCGCGAGGCCTTGCATAAGAGAAATCGAGGCTGGAGACTGAAAAGTCAAAGAACCACGAGCCAAAGACGGCAACAACTTCAATAAAACTTCAAATGAGAATGAACAAGCCAACTGTGGAAAGCTAACGAAAAAGCCGCGTCCGGCACCTAATCTAGTATTCGACGTCTTCTCACCAGCGCGGAGCTAAGTGCTGCCACTGGGCGTGGGAGGGATCCCCAGGGCCTGAGGCCGGCGCTCTTGAGACTCCGGGGCGTGTACAGCCCCAACTCATTATTACGTGAGAGTGTCACGGGCGGTGAGCTTCACAAGCGTTGGCCTTCTTCACAGGCTCCGTGCCTTTCTTGGGGGAAGCAGGCTTCACGGGCATTTGCCCTCTTCATAGGCTCCGGGCCCTTTCCAAAACGTGACAGCTTCACGGGCATTCGCCCTCTTCATAGGCTCCGGGCCCTTTCCAAAACGTGACAGCTTCACACGCATTCGCCTTCTTCACAGGCTCTGGGCCTTTTCCAAAACGCGACAGCTTCACAGGCATTCGCCTTCTTCACAGGCTCTGGGCCTTTTCCAAAACGCGACAGCTTCACAGACATTCGCCTTCTTCACAGGCTCTGGGCCTTTTTAGGGGTAGAACCTCCGGAGGTGCTGGATGTTCCATGCGTTCTGGACTGGCACCCCCTCCTGAGTCTCCAAGCGCACGGAGCCGGGCCTGGAAACATGAACAACCTTGAACGGGCCCTCCCACATGGGAGAGAGCTTGTGCAGTCCCTCCCTGGAGAGAACCCGCCTGAGCACGAGGTCTCCTACCTCGAGAGTTCTGGGGCGGATGTTGCGGCAGTGATATCGTCGCAGTGCTTGTTGGTACCTCGCCGCTCGCAGCGCGGCTTCTCGGCGACGTTCCTCCCCCAGCACGAGGTCCATCCCCCGCATGGCGTCCTGCTGCGCCTCATCGAACGCTAGGACCCGCGCGGAGCGACATCTGACCTTGTGAGGGAGGACTGCTTCGGCTCCGTAGACCAGGAAGAACGGGGTCTCTCCAGTCGGCTTGGTCGCGGTTGTGCGGATGGACCACAACACGGACTGAAGCTCGTCATACCAACCTCTACCGCAGGCCTCCAGCTTCTTCTTGAACGTCCCGGTCTTGAGGCCCCTCAGGACCTCTGCGTTGGCTCGCTCGGCCTGGCCGTTGCTTCGGGGGTGCGCCACCGAAGCGTAGCATAT
Source organism: Triticum aestivum (assembly GCF_018294505.1). NCBI lineage: Eukaryota > Viridiplantae > Streptophyta > Magnoliopsida > Poales > Poaceae > Triticum > Triticum aestivum. Next base: position 440,927,972 of record NC_057797.1, read on the forward strand.
CTGCGTTCCAAGGTTATCACAATATGTTTTGAAGAGGTTACTGGTGAACTGCAAACCATTGTCTGTGATGATGTGGTTCGGCACCCCGAACTGGCTCACGATGCCCCTGATGAACTTGACCGTGGAACCCGCGGGGATGGTGCGGACAGCCTCTACTTCAGCCCACTTAGTGAACTTGTCCACGGCGACGTAGTGGTAGCGGTAGCCCCCTCGCGCCCGAGGAAACGGGCCCGGGATGTCCAGCCCCCAGATTGCGAATGGCCACGAAAGGGGTATAGTCTGCAGGCCTCCTGCCGGCTGATGGATTTGCTTGGTGTGGAACTGGCAGGCCTCACAAGCTTTCACCAGTTCGACGGCATCATTGAGTGCGGTGGGCCAATAAAAACCACTGCGGAACGCCTTGCCGACGAGGGTCCGTGATGATGAATGATGTCCACAGTCTCCGCCGTGTATATCTTCCAGCAGTTCCTTTCCTTGCTCCCTGGAGATGCAGCGCAGGGATACATCGTTTGGTCGCTTCTGGTAGAGCTCTCCATCCTTGATGCAGTATGCCGTGGCCTGTCGTGCCACACGCTCCGCTTCCTCCTCCTTCTCCGGCAGGGTCCCTTGCGTTAAGTAACTCCGGAGCTCCGTGATCCAGCACCCCTCCTGAGGTTCCATCGTCAGGAGCAGGCGTGCTCCTGAGGCCGGGCCACAGACCAGGGCTCCTGAGGCAGGTGGCTGGGGGAGCTCCTCCCGAGGCTGAGCCGTGTTTGACAATGACGACAGGGCTGAGGGCTTGAAGAGCCGCTCCTCGAAGACGCCAGGCTCCTGAGGTAACCGCCTGGACGCCCGTTTGGCGATGTCGCCGGCCTCCTGATTGGTGCCACGGGGCACATGCTGCAACTCCAACCCCCAGAACTGCTTCTCCATCCTGCGGACCTCCGCAAGGTAGGCTTCCATGTGCTCATCTTTCGGCTCGTACACCTTGTTGGAGAAATTGACAAGGAGCCGCGCATCACCCTTGATGGTGAGGCGTTTCACCCCCAGGGCAGCTGCGGCCCTCAAGCCCGCTATTAAACCTTCATACTCCAGTATGTTGTTGGAGACCTTTGCACCTTGCTGGAAACAGAGCTGTACAGCGTAGTAGAGCTTGTCCTGAGTGGGCGATATAAGCACCGCCCAGCCCCAGCGCCATGCCTGGAGAACGCCCCATCAAAGTACATGACCCAGCCTTCTGGCGCCTCGCTTCCTGGGGAGAGGGACCGATCCTCATCGGCCTTGAGGCCTGGTGCCTCGATCCATTCTGCCACAAAATCCGCTAATGCTGCTCCCTTGATGACTTTGGTCGTGCTGAATTCGAGCTGAAACGCTTGCAGTTCTATGTTCCACTCAGCGACCCTTCTAGCTGAGTTAAGGCTCCTGAGCACTCTCTCCAGGGTGTATGACGAGACGACCTTGATGGGGTGACCCTGAAAATAGTGCCGCAGCTTGCGCGAGGCCACCAGTAGCGCGAGGAGGAGCTTCTAAGGCATGGGGTACCGTGCCCTCGCGTCCCGCAACACCGTGCTGACGAAGTACACTGGGTGTTCAACGAGGTTGGGTGCGTCAGTGCTGGTGGCGCCCTCCGGAGACCACGGCGCCTCCTGAGGCGATGAGGCCTCCTGAGGCTGGCCATCTGGGAGAGGGGCCTCTTCCGCCTCCGGTGCACTCCTCTGCGGCGGCTGATCCTCCTCAGCCGCAGGGGCGGTTTTTGTGGGCCTTCCTTGTTCCTGTTTTTCCTTGTCCCGGGCTGTTGCTGTGGTTTTGATTCGACGCTCCTCCCTAAGCGCCACCAGGGCTGCGCTGGCGGAGTAGGGAGTGGCGGCGAGGTAAAGCACCAGGGGCTCTTGAGGGCACGGAGCCACCATGACCGGAGGGCTGGTCAGGTATCTCTTGAGATCCTGGAACGCCTTGTCGGCCTCTTCAGTCCATTCAAAGGGCCCCTTTTTCTTCATTAGCTGGAAGAAGGGCAGCGCTCGCTCCCCCAACTTGGAGATGAAGCGCCCTAGCATGGTCACGCGCCCAGTGAGCTTCTGCATTTCTCTGAGGGTCTTTGGCAGGCTCATGTCCTCGACCGCCTTGACCTTTTCCGGGTTAGCCTCGATGCCTCGGTGGGACATGAGGAAACCCAAGAGCTTGCCCGAGGGGACTCCGAACACACACTTCTATGGGTTGAGCCGCAGGTTCACTATGTTGAGGCTCGCGAAGGTTTCCTCCAAGTCTTGTATCAGGGTCCTGGCCTCCCGAGATTTCACCACAATGTCATCGACGTAAGCCCCAACATTCTTCCCGAGCTGTGGGCCCAAGGTGATGTGCATCAGCCGCTGAAAGGTCGCCCCTGCGTTACGCAGCCCGAATGGCATGCATGTGTAGCAGTACACCCCACACGGGGTTAGGAAGGCTGTCTTTTCGACATCTTCTACCGCCATCTTGATCTGGTGATGCCCAGAGAAGGCATCCAAGAAGCATAGCAGGTCGCATTCTGCAGTGGAGCGGGAACGGATCTTGCGGGCATGCCTTGTTGAGGTTGGGGAAGTCGACACACATGCGCTCCTTCCCTCCCTTCTTTGGCACAACGACAGGGTTGGCCAACCAATCCGGGTATCGGACCTCGCGAATGACCCCAGCGACTTCTAGTTTGCGGGTCTCTTGGATGATGAAGGCCTGCTTTTCTGTGGACTGCCGCCTTGCCTTCTGCTTCACAGGGCGCACGTTGGGGCACACGTTGAGGTGATGCTCGATTACGCTCCTAGGGATCCCCGCCAACTGGTCAGGCTCCCAAGCGAATACCTTCTTGTTTGCGTGCAGGAACCTGACCAGGACCTCCTCCTGCTCGGGCTCGAGGTTGGCGCCTATGGTGAAAGTGGCATTGGTGGACCCGTCCTCATCGACGGGTATCTCCTTGGTTTCTGCCTTGTCTTGGGTGAACAAATGTTTCTTCTTGGCGGGTGCAGCCCCCTTGGGCTCGGGGGTCTCCGATTCGGCGGGCTGTGCCGACGCTGCCGTCTTGAAGGCGAGCTTGAGCACTCGCAACGCATCTCCGGTGTCCCCGTGCACGGTGAGGACACCGCTGCTCCCGGGCATCTTCATGAGGTTGTACGCCGGGTGCGTCGCGGCCATGAATTGGGCCAGCACTGGGTAGCCGAGGATGGCGTTGTAGGGGAGGCCGATGGGGGCGATGTCGAAGTCGACCAGCTCTGTGCGGAAGTTGTTGTAGGTGCCGAAGGTTACTGGGAGCCGGATCTGTCCCAAGGAGCTGGATGATCCGCCCCCAACGCCTGAGAAGGGCCGGCTGGGTTGCAACCGTTCCAGGGGTATGCAGAGGAGGTTGAAGGCCTCAACCGAGAGCACACTGAGGCCCGCACCGCCATCAATGAGAGTTCTGGTGACGGCCACCTGGCAGATGGTGGGGCTACACAGCATGGGGAGTGCACCCGAGTAGGCCGAGTTGGAGGGGTGGTCCTCCGAGCTGAAGGTCAGGCCGGCCCTGGGCGCCGCCCGGTCCGGGAGAGCCCCCTGCCGCGTGGAAGCGGCACTAACCCGGCGGATGAACGGCTTGACATGGTGACTTGTAGGCGGCGCCTGCATGCCGCCCAGGAGGGTCGCGATGACTGGGGGTGTTGGTGTAGCGTGGTGGGCGGGGAAGAGGCTGCGGAGCTCTTCCCAAGAGGCCACGGAGGCTGCCGGCAGGTGGAGCAGCCATGCACGCGGAGCGCCGGTGAGGGCCGTGGGGAGCCAGTTGGCCATGACCCTATCGTCACCTCCAGTTTTGAGGATGGCCTCCTCGTACGCCAGCAAGAAGGCCAGCGGATCAGTCACGCCGCTGTAGCACGGCAGCATCGTTGGCTTGAACTTGTCCGACCACCGTACTCGTTGCAGGGCTAGGGCCAGGGCTCGGAGCCCCCTGGCCCCCGTGCTGGCGCCGGCGGCCAGAGCGGGCGATGCGCTACTCATCGCGAGGCAGGTCGTGGCGGTGGCAGAAGGGAAAACTCCGGTGCACCCCTACCTGGCTTGTCAAATGTCGGATTTCGGGTTCTGGCAGACCCTTGAGGTTCGAACACTGGGGTGCGTGCGGAGATTTCGCCTTCTACCTACCTGCGCCCCACCGCCACGCTAAGATCTAAGCTATTGAAAGAACAACACAAGAGACACGGAGTTTATACTGGTTCGGGCCACCGCTGTGGTGTAATACCCTACTCCAGTGTGTGGTGTGGTGGATTGCCTCTTGGGATGATGATGATGAGCAATACAAGGAAGAACAGCCTCACGAGGGTCTACTCTTGGCTGGGGCGATGAACTGCTGGGAGGAGTTCAACCACCCTTCTCTCTCTCTCTGTGTGTGATGCTACTCGATCCGATCACAGCTTGTTTCTGGGTTGGCCAATTCTAGATCCCCTCTACCCTGGGGGTGGCTAGTCCTATTTATAGGCAAAGGCCCTGGACCTCTTCCCAAATATTGAGCGGGAAGGGCGCCAACAAATGGCCATTTTGAAAGGGAACATCTGGTACACTTATCCTGACTAAAGTTGGTCCTCGCCTGCCAAAGGCTTTGGCGGTGATGCTGGCTTGGGCTCCACAATGACTTCCTCCCTGCCGTCGGGCTGGTCTTGGTCTCGTTGCACCGAAATGGGTGCCTTTGCTTGATGCTCTCGCCTGCGCTTGCTCCCTTTGCACCAAAGAGGAAAGGAGGACACTGCGCAGGCTGGCGCCCGCCTGGCACCCTTGGTCGTCATGGCTTGTGTCACGGGCACCTCGTGAGGTACCCCGCCATGATCTCTCTGCCTCCTTGCGAGCCAGCCTGATGAGGCCGTGCCTGAGGAAGCTCTGTGTCGTCCGACCCGCGAGGCTTGACCCCTCGTGAGGGTCTTGGGTCTGTGTTGATGAAGATGGGCCGTCCTAGGACCCTCCTCGAGCCATGCCGCAGGCCGCAGGCAGGCAAGTCTGGTGACCCCCGTTCCCAGAACACCGATAAGAGGCCCTCTCAAGCTTTGGCTGCAGCATGCTGACTGTGACGCCCCAGCGACCAGAGCAGAAGTTGAGGCCGTCACATCCGGGAGGATCTTCATGACTTGAGGCTGGGGCGAGATCGCCCGAGCTTGTCGTGCGAACGGCGCCCTCGCCATCCACTTCGAGTATGACGGCGCCTCCACGCTGTTCTTCAAGGTCTTCGACGAGGAAGGCTGCCGCTTGGAGTGCTGCCCTAAAGGAGGTCACCAGGAAGGTGCAGCGGCGGGCGCCGGGCTAGCCGCATGCCACGCCTGTAGCTCCTCCAGCGACAATGGTGACTCCTGGTGGTCCAGTGACTCTCCCGAGCTCGTGGAGTCTCCGGAGACGAGCGATGACAGCTACGTGCCCCCGAGCTCTCGCCGTGCCCGGAGCAAGGCTGTAGCGGCTGGCCACTGCCGCCGCTGATCTGGATGAGGTTGGTGCCAGCCTCTCATGGCCCACTATTGATGATGGCGTCGGCCACTGGGGCGCGTGTAGATAGGACTCCTATAAGTTCTTTCCTTTTGTTCCTTGCGAGGAATCAAGAAGTACCCCGTGGGGGCATGTAAGGAGTCTGTAATGTCCTTTGTTCATATCATCCTTATTATGAAAATTTGCGAATGCACGTCCTCCTGAGGCTAGGTCTCCCCTTTCCAACCCCGCGGCAACTTGGTGCTCTACGCCGACAGGTCCCGGTCCCCAGGCAGGCTGCAGCCGTCGCTGGTATGCCAGGTTGCGATGTCGTGGTCAAGGGCAGGAGGTGAGCAGCCTGAGGTCCAGTAAGAGCTCCTGAGGCGCTATGCTCAAGAGGTCCCCTTTAGCGTGCAAGTAGCTACCTGAGGATGGGAAAGGGAGGCGACATCGCCGCAACAGGGCAGCAAAAAGGCGAGGATCTTATATGCCGTAGCGCTGGGTCGGTCCAGGTACAAGACTTATCTTGGCATTTCGGAGCCAGCTTCAGGTGCCACACCGGACTTGGGTGTTGGCCGCTGCTGGGTAGCTAGGTTAGGCCCATGCGGGCCTCCCCCTCTTCTCCATGTTCTTCCAGGTTCTCTACGTCCTCAGGTCCCGGCCCTCGAGCGAGCTCAGCCGACGCTGGTATGCCAGGTCGCGATGCCGTGGTCAAGGCCAAGGGGTGAGGGCTGGAGAGCCAGTAAGAGCTCCTGAGTCGCAATGCTCAAGAGCCCCCCTTTTAACGCGCAAGCGAATTGCATGGGAGACAAGAGAGAGTCTGCGATACCGCCTGTTGTAGCCCTCAGGGAGTTCCTGCAGGTTAGCGCGAGGAGGGGAACAAATCGCCACGGTGATTACCCGTCCGTTGCCGACTTGTGGGAGGGCACTCCCTACTGGGGAGAGCCCCCGGGGTGTGTACAACCCCGCCCTGACACGTGGCTTGCACGGCAGGGTTGGAGGAGGTGTATCTGGGCAATCGTGAGCTAGCGCGGGACTCCCGAGGCCCTACCTCAAGGCGGGTTGCGCCTGGTCTTGATTCTTGTTCGCTGTGGTGGTCCTATGAGGCGGTCAGACAACCTGCACCGAACGTGAGGTTATCGCGTCAGAAGGCCAAGCACCAACGGCCCCAGGAGGTGACGTGAACGGGGCTAGCCCACCTGACAGAGCTCACCCGTTGGATTTATCGATGCTACAGGGACGGGCCCGAGCACAGACGCCGTGCCTAACCCTCTCACGCGAAGGGTCTTGAAGAAAGACGACCGGCGTGCGGCTCCTGCGGTGGGTGACAATCAAGCAGGTGATAGTCATAGATACATTAAGCATGGAAGGCAAACTAGCTCGGGTAAATGCATGAATGATACATGCCACTGGGTCCGGCTCGAACGGCTTGGGGATGATGCAGCCCGAGGGGCGACCCCAGCAAGGTAAGCTAAAGACATAAAAAAGAAGGGATACATGCCACAGGGACGGACCCATGCGGCCTGGGAATGATGCAGCCCTGAGGGTGCTCCCAGCTAAATAAACTTCGAAAATGTCACCTGATTCTGTTGATGAAGGGGTGTTGAGGCAGCTGAAGGTATGCAGCGAAGGGGTTGCTCCTCACGAGCCACCGGGGCCCTAAGACTCGGGAGGCTCTGGGGGCCCAGGTGGTTCCTCGAGGACCGTCGCCATCTCCGCTAACACTGCATGATGCCTGTCCTCCTGACCCACCATGACACTCCGCAGGTTGCGCTGGAAGGTAGCAGCCACGCTTGGCAGGCCAAATGGCATGCAAACGTAGTTGTGTAGTGGGCCCTCGCAGCATCCCACGCACGAAGGCCAGAAGAGCTGCTGAGACGCGGCCCTGTTGAGCCCTGGAATGTCGATGCAGACGCGTAGCTCACCACCCTCGCTCGGGTGGGGAGCGACGCCAGGTGGGAGGCGATTGCTGCAAATTGCTCTTGCTTCCTGAAGCTCCTGAGTGGTCTTGGTGATGAACTCCCGAGCGCTGGGCGCTCCTCGCCCTATGTCCTCCTGAGGGAAACGTGCCACGAAGCACGCCTCCAAATGGTTCCCGAGCGCCTCCCTCATAATGTTGGCAAGATCTGAGGCCCTCCAGAAAAGAGCCCCCGAGCCCTACCCAAGGAGGGCGCCGAGCGCGCCTTCCTATGGGATAGAGGGAGGCGCCCCCGGTGCGGGCGTTGATCCTAACGAGGTACCACTTGTGGTGCTGCCGTCCCGAGGTCCGGCACGGAGTAGCTGCTTCTTCTTCTTAGGGATGACCTCATGAGGGTACCGAGCTGCATTGTTGTCGGGGTCTTCGATTGACGCCGCTTGGAAGGCGTGCTCGAGGGAGCACACCGCATCTCTTTCTTCGCAGGGGACTGTGATGATCCCGCCGCTCCCTGGCATCTTGAGGACGTTGTAGCCATGGTGCGTCACTGCCATGAACTTGGCTAGGGCTGGATACCCGAGGATGGCATTGTATGGCAGACGGATGTGGGCAACGTCGAAGTCGATGAGCTCGGTGCGGTAGTTGTTGCGTTCTCCGAAGGTGACTGGGAGGCGGACCTGACCTATCGGTGTGGTGGAGCCGTCGGTCACTCCTGAGAAAGGCTTGGTAGGCTGAAGCTGATCATAGGGCACTTGTAGGTTGTCGAACGTCTCGACGGACAGGAAGTTGATCCCTGCGCCACCGTCGATGAGGGTCTTGGTGACTTGCACGTTGCTGATGACGGGTGAACAAAGCATTGGGAGAGCGCCAGCGGTAGCCGCGCACTTGAGCTGGTCTGCCGAGCTGAAGGTAACAGCGCACTTGGACCACCTGAGCAGGCGCATAGCCTCCAGCTTCGGAAGGGCTGCGTTCACCTCGCGAGCGAATTGCTTGAAGATACGCTGTGAGGCTGGGGCTTGAGCTCCACCCAAGATGCAGGCGATAGCACTCGGCTCTTGGAAGCCCCCAGCCCTCTCGTCTTGGTGGTGGTCGTCGTTCCTTCTTGGTGGTGGCAGCAGTGGAGGAAGCCCAGCATTGCCCTAAGGATGGTCCTCGCGAGGCTGATCCCTCCAGGCACCTTCGCGAGGCTGATCCTACCAGCGGTCATCACGAGGCTGGTCGTGCCACTCCTGCCGTGGGCCTCGGTCGTCCCAGCATCCTCCACATCGTCCTCCTCCTCGGCCATAGCCTCGGTCGTTGCGCTCGGGGCGTCGACCGAAGCGTCCGTGGTGAATGGCCCTGCGCTCTTGACAATCATTGGTGTTGTGGCTGTGCACGTTGTGGAAGGCGCAGAATGGTCGGCTGCTCTTGGATGACTCAGGCTGGTCCCTGCCGCGCTTCGTGTCCAGCTCTGCTGCGAGTACGGCTGCTCCCTTGCGCTTCACATCCTTGGCCTTGGATTTTGTCTTCTCTGGGTCGGCAGCTGGGAGCTCGAGGAGGGAAAGGTGCCCTTCATCAGACCTTGTGCACTTGGTCACAAGGTTGAACAACTCCAGGGATGTGCACAACTCCTCATGGATGGCGAGGTCCTCCTTCATCTTGACGTTGCGGACGCCGTCGGAGAACGCAGAGATGATGGCCTCGTCCGTCACCTTGGGGATCTTGAGGCGGACATTCTTGAAGCACTGGATGTACTTCTGGAGTGTCTCTCCCGGTTGTTGCTTGACGCGGCGTAGGTCACCCGCGACCGGGGGGCGGTCGCGAGTGCCCTGGAAGTTGGCGACGAAACGGTCGCGCATCTCGTTCCAGGAAGAAATGGAGCCCGGGGGCGGGTTCAGGAGCCACGAGCGCGCGCCATCCTTGAGAGCCATGGGGAACCAGTTCGCCATAACTTTCTCATCGTCGTTGGCCGCCTCGATGCTCAGCTTGTAGACCTGCAAGAACTCAGCGAGGGCGGGGGTGCCGTCGTAGTGAGGAGGCAGATCCGGCTTGAACTTGCCCGACCAGGCGACGCTACGCAACTCGGGGGTGAAGGCGCAGCAATCGGTCGTAGTCACCGGGGCCAGCCATGGAGGTGGAGCCTGGTCTTGGCGCCTGCGCGCCACCACGGCAAGCAATCCTGACGTGGCGGTGCGGGGAGTGGTGGAGCGTTCTCTTGCGGTCGAGGAACTTCTTGACAGCTTCTTTCCTCACGTGCGGGCGCTTGGCGTGGCGGGTCGCGCCGCGGAGCCGCGCGCCTTGGCGCCAGGGTGCCGTCTTGGTGCAGGGGTGGTGGAGGTGCTGCGTGAGCTACGTCGCCCATAGCTGGTGGTGGATGAGGCAGCGAGAGGGACGGTGCAGGGGAGCCCCATGCGGCGCTAGCAAGCTCGGCGATGCGGTCGAGCCAGTCCTCGTAGAGGTCGTCGATGGGGCGGTAGCGTAGGATCTCACGTGCCATACACAGCGCGGCCCGCGCGTCTGTGGGAGTGCGACGGGCGTGAGACGACGAGCCGGCTGGGGTCAGTGATGGAGTGGCGGTGCGGCCGTCCCGCCGCACCGAGGGGTGCAGTGAGGATGCTTGCTGCTTGGTCCCCACCAGACCGGTGACGGCGTTGGCGGCATGCGATGGAGAACAACGAGGTGGCCCATCGACGAGAGCCGTCTGAATGACGCGGTCGGCGAGGGCGGCCCAGTGCTCAGCGTGAGCTCAGCGAGCATCCGACATGGAGGTGACGAAGCGACGGGACGCGGAGCGACGGAAGGAAAGCTTCGGCGCACCCCTACCTGGCGCGCCAAATGTCGGATCTCGGGTTCGAGTAAAACCCTTAAGGTTCGAACACTAGGGTGCGCGCGAAGATCTCCCCCTACCTACGCACGCCCTCAACCTCGCCACGATCCCTAAGGCTAACTCGACGAACTTGCAACACAAGGGACACAAGATTTATACTGGTTCGGGCCACCATTGTGGTGTAATACCCTACTCCAGTGTGGTGTGGCGGATTGCCTCTTGGGCTGATGATGAACAGTACAAGGGGAATAACAGCCTCCTGAGGTGAGGTGTTCTTGTGCTTGGTGGGTGTGAGGCTAAGGATGGAATGGCTCTGATCCAAGATGAGGTCGATCCCCTAGCTATGGTGGTGGCTATTCCTATTTATAGAGGCCCTGGTCCTCTTCCCAAATATCGAGTGGGAAGGGAGCCAACAACGGCCAATTGGAAAGGGGACATCTAGTACAAGTTATCCTGACAAAAGTAGTCTTTGCCTGCCAAAGGCTCTAGTGATGACGCCGCCTTGGGCTCCATGGTGACCTCCGTCTTGCCGTCCTGCTGGTCTTTGTCTCGTTGCACCGATATGGAAACCTTTGCTTGATGCCTCGGTACTCTTCGTCTGCGCTTGCCTCCTTAACACCAAAGAGGAAACAAGGACACTGTGCATGCTGGCGCCCGCCTGGCACCTGCCTGGTCTCGATCGTCATGGCTCACGTCATTGTAACCTTGCGAGGTTTGCCTGCCCTCGATCTCTCTGCCCCTCGCGAGCCAGCCTGGTGAGGCCGCTCCCGAGGAGGTCTTGTGTCATCCACCTCGGGAGGCTTGGCCCCTCGCGAGGGTCTTGAATGCTTGTTGGTGAAGATGGACCATACGGGCCCGCTTGCAGAGCCACGACGTGGTCTGCACGCAGGCAAGTCCGGGGACCTGAGGGAGTTCTAGACTAAGGGATCCTCGGGCGTCCGGCCTGTTAGCCATGGGCCGGACTGATGGGCTGTGAAGATGCGAAGACCGAAGACTGCACCCGTGTCTGGATGGGACTCTCCCTGGCATGGAAGGCAAGCTGGGGAGCCAAATATGTAGATTCCTTTCCTTTGCAACCGACCTTGTGTAACCCTAGATCCTCCCGGTGCTTATATAAATCGGACGACTTAGTCCGGAAAGGAGGTATACTCATTACCATAGTCATACAGGCTTGACTTCTAGGGTTTAGCCATTACGATCTCGTGGTAGGTCAACTCTTGTAATACTCATACCCATCAAGATCAATCAAGCAAGAAGTAGGGTATTACCTCCATAGAGAGGGCCCGAACCAGGGTAAACATCGTGTCCCCTGTCTCCTGTTACCATCGACCTTAGACGCACAGTTCAGGACCCCCTACCCGAGATCCGCCGGTTTTGACACCGACATTGGTGCTTTCATTGAGAGTTCCACTGTGCCATCGACGAAAGGTTCAATTACCCCTTCAATCGTCGATAGTGACGTTGTCCAAGGAGAAACCTTCCTCCCCGGACAGATCTTCGTGTTCGGCGGCTTCACACTGCGGGCCAACTCGTTTGGCCACCTGGAGCATATCGACAGCTACGCCCCTGGCCATCAGGTCAGATTTTGGAGTATGAACTACGTTGCGGACATCCGTGGAGATTTGATCTTTGCCAGATTCGAGACCGCGATGACTGCTCCCGGTCACCTTGACGAACATGACCTAAATCTATCGTCAGACCGCATCCAGGAGATAGCTCCTGTGACCACTCTGTCCTTAGATCCAGAGCACACCACAACATCCAAGGATTGGAGGTTCAACCCCACCATGGAGGCCACAGATTCTCCGGCGTTGGAGCCGCACATGGACTTAATCTCACGCAATACTCGTGTCACCGTAACTCTGGACTCTTCTGTGGGTATAAGTTCCGAACCATGCGAGTCCGCGGATACCGAACTTGATCGTTTATCGATCTTCGAGTTCAACACCGCAGACATCTTCCAGCACTCATTAAAAAGCTTGTCCTTGGCGGGGGACTCACAACCGAACTATGTACGGTTCGAACTAGAAGCAGATGATGGGGAATTTAGCTTCCCACCCATTCAAAGCCACTATCGATGACTTGACCGACATGCTTGATCACGGCTCCGAAGACATCGCTAGTACGTACGACGATGCCGACAAGGAGCAAGGCCAAAACCCGTCATTCACTGGACAACGGACAGCCTCTTCTTCCTATGACTTATACATGGTGGACATGCTTGGAAAAACTAACAAAGATGACAAAGAGGATCTAGTTGAGGATAAACCTCCTGAGAGACAGCCCAAGCTCCAACTTCCTCGACGCCGCTCTAAGTCATGTCGTTCCAAAGACTGCAGTACGGGCACCGGAAAAAATAATACTTCGTATGATGCCGAAAATAATGAAGACCCCGTCAAGGTAACCTCCGAACAGGGGGAACGGGATAATGGACAAGTTAGCCCTGATGAACAGGCCATACACGGAGACTCGAAGGATAGTAAATATCTTCCGCTCTCCGAGGAAGAGGTGAGCCTCGGCAACGAGGATTTCATCGTGCCTGAGGAACCTCTCGAGCAGGAGCGCTTCAAATGCTGGCTAATAGCCACTTCAAGGAGACTGAGAAAGAAGCAGCTACAGCTTCAAGCGGACCAAGATCTGCTCAATGATAGATGGACCGAAGTCTTGGCCGCCGAAGAATACGGCCTTAGTGGCCCAGCCAAAAGCTACCCGAAGTGTATATTGCTACCTCAGTGCGACGACAAGGCGCTGGAGCCCGTACCATCATTGCACAATGCGGCAGGTCGACCACAACTTGGTCCGGATAAAGCGGCAACTCAAGCCGAACACCAGACCGCCCACCTCGCCGTAAAGGCAAGAATAAAATGGCTCAGGGTTGCACGTACAACCCTCGACAGGACTTGGACAATAGAGCATGACATGCAAGATCGATCTAGGGATCGCGAGGACGCCCCTCGACACACGAAGACGGCTACTTATTCGGACGCGACACCCCTAGCCATGCCCGGGCCGAAAATGCAAATGGACTCCATCAGAGGTACGTCGTAGTGTGGCCCAACATAGAGACGCCGGAAACCCTCTCTGCTTCATTGACGAAGTAATGGAGCATGAATTCCCAGACAGGTTCAAACCCATGAATATGGAATCATACGACGGAACAATGGATCCCGCGGTACGGATCGAAGACTTCCTCCTCCATATCCACATGGCCCACAGAGATGACCTTCATGCCATCAAATACCTACCACTAGAACTCAAAGGACCAGCTCGGTCCTGGTTAAACAGTCTACCAGAAAATGCTATTGGTAGCTGGGAAGATTTGGAAGACGCCTTTCGCGACAACTTCCAAGGAACATATGTCCGGCCACCGGACTCTGATGACATAAGTCACATTGTCGAGCAGCTCGGAGAGTCAGCCAGGAAGCTCTAGACTAGGTTCTTAGTTAAAAAGAACCAAATCGTCGACTGTCCGGACGCGGAAGCCCTTGCGTCCTTCAAACACAGCGTCCGGGATCAATGGCTTGCACGCCACCTCGGTCCAAAAGGACCTAGATCCATGACAGCCCTTACCAATCTAATGACCCACTTTTGCGCGGGAGAAGACAGCTGGCTCGCTCGTAGAAGCAACAGCGCCATCGACTCGGGCACGTCCAAAATCTAAGACGGCAATGGCAAGCCACGACGAAGCAAACACAACAGTCGCAATGATAATGAAAGATCATGCAACACAGTGGTCAACGCCGGATTTAACAATCCCAAGCCCGGTCAACGAAAAAAGCCATTCAAGGCGAACAGAGACGGACCATCCAACCTAGATGGGATACTGGACCGACCCTGCCAGATTTATGGCCACCCCAATAAACCAGCTAATCATACCAACAGAAGTTGTTGGGTCTTCAAGCAGGCCGACAAGCTCAACGCCGAACACAAGGGAAGGGGGCCACTAGGCAATAGGGACGATGGAGTGGTTCACCAGCCAAATACCGGGGGGCAGAAGCAATTCCCCCCCGAGGATCGATAAATCCCTGATCAGAAATAGCAGTTTGGCTTCCGCTGCCCACCTCTACCCGCCAAATTTGTACAGCGCATACATCACTACACACTTAAGATACCATGGGCATGGGCAGAAGCACAATACGGACAATCCTGCAAGCACCCCCGTAACATTTTTATCTACTTTCCTTTTTTATTTCTTCATTATCTCTTGAAAACAGGTGGCGCCAAGGACAAACATCTAAAGCTGACTCCATCGGAGTTCGGATCCGTACACTCACCTATGGGGCCACTTCCGTCAAGGATTCCCCTCGCCGAGGACAGGCGGCACAGACGTGCGACAAGAGGTACAAAATAACTTTTTGTAGACCACTCTTTTTTGAGCCTGTAACATGCCTTTTTCCTCTGCCTTTGACCCTGGGCATATCAAATAGCTGGGGTTGTGGCCTTTATATATATCAAGTAATCATTGGCATATCGCCCAGGTCCTAGTAAACATTATCCGAATTAATCATCTGTGTCTTTCCGCAAATGAATACGCCTCTTATGGTCGTCTCACATATATACCAGGGGCTCGGTATGGGTACAAATGAGTTGCCAACAAAGTCTGAACAGCTTTTACAGCATACTTCGGCGTCGCGAGTTTGGCCTTATATGCATCAACTCTGAATCATGTCTTGGGTCAATGGTTGGGTTGCCCGGCTCCTGTGTTTGCTACCCTAGGTTCCGCTCTATCGGCTAGGGTAGTAAAGGGAGAACTACTGCGATTGTGCTTCCAATTCATCTGGTCAAGCACCTCAGTAGAGAAAGCTGAAAACCGACTGTCATGATGCTGCGCGAGCTAGTCAACCACTCGATGAATTATCAGAATCTGTCGCGATTCCCTCCATATCACACGAAGGACCTTTTTTCAGGTCATATATGTGACACACCATATTGGAATAAGCCGTATACATACCAGGGGCTATATCCTAGCCCCCCTATAAAACTCCTATGGCTAAGTGGAAGTGTTAAGGCCCTATAGTCTGATTGCCTGGTTCGCCGCATTATCACCTCCTTCATGGACGAAGACGTTGGATCAAGAGTGATTAAATGCTGTTCCAAACACCCTCGTACTTCCTACGATGGGGCTGAAGCCGACGACTGGAAAACTTTTAGATTATATTAAAATGGCCGCACAGGAGGAACACAAGCTTTCGAGCAAAACATAAAAATAGATTAACTATAAAATTGTCTTTTACAATTCTCATACACCTCACTCGAACACTATGTCTTTCGAGCATTGACCCTCTATCAAGCGGGCGGCCTCTAAGACGTCTTCAAAATAATGATCCAGCTCCTAATGGTCCTTGCCCTTGGTTGGAATCTTCGCCGAAACATTGATGGCCTTCATCTTACCCCAAAATGTCTTGACTCGGGCAAAGGCCATCCGTGCACCCTCAATGCACACCGACTGCTTCACAGCATCGATACGTGGCGCCGCATCAAGAAGCCGCTGCACCAAGCCGAAGTAGCTATTCGGAACAGGCTCAGTTGGCCACAACCGGATTATGACATTCTTCATGGCAGCGCCGGATATCCTATGAAGCTCGGCCCATTGAGACATCTGTTCATTCAGCAACAGAGGGCGCTTCGATGCGCCAAATTGTGACCAGAAAAGCTTCTCCGTTGCATACCCCTCTCGCACTTGGTAAAACTGCGCCGCATCGGAAGAACTCATCGGCAAGTCTAAAAACTCGTCTGGAGAACTCCACACTTGATTAAGCTGAGCATAGTTCTGATCTCTAAACTTAGTCTGTAGCAAAAAGGGCTTACCAGCTGCAATCTCCCCAGCTTGCCGGATCTCCTCACATGCCGCTCTAGATTCGGTCCGCGCTTCTTTCGCCTCTCGCAAGTGTCGGGACCCCGATCCTAAGTCACACCGATCTAGCATGTAACACTTCGTATCACTTTGCGGCCTCACGCACGGTATTCCCACGGGTGCCACCTTACCTGGCCCGGGACCGTTTGCGCCTTTTGGCTCACGTATATGATAGTGTCGCTAGCATCCATATGACAGAGAACCCAGGCCGACATGACTAGTCGTGAACCCAAAGTGGCACTAACTTACAGCGACAGGCATACATGAATCAACCTTGAGCATGTCGGTCAACAGCGTATGAATCCGAGCTGTAGCACTGGGCTAACAGGACTCCGGGAACCTTGGCTGTAGCAGGCTAGGCAGGACTCTGGATGTCACCGCGTGACATTTCCCCGAAGGGATAGACACAGGAACGAAATGAATCACATGCCGGCCAGTCAAGTGTTCCAGAGCAGTAGAGCTAGGCTAGCAGGACTCCGGTGAATCGGGCTGTAGCAGACTACTATGGCTCATGGAAGCACAAGACTACATTTCCCCATAAGAGAGGCTCCCAGGGATAAACAACTAGGTTGTCGGATCCCACACATAGCAATACACGTTACACGTACGCATAACATGCAAGTATGTTTTGTACAACATGGCATCACAACATAACTCAAACTCATATAGATAAAGGACCAGAAGAGCCACATAGCATTCAATACAAACAGGGGTCTCATGACCCATCATTCGGAGCATACAAGCAATGGAAGCATTACATGTCTGAGTATAGACAACTAAAAAAGGAAAAGACTAAGAAGCCTGACTAAACACGACCCTCCCAAGGGTACAAGATCGTACCTGGGATACAAGCTACTCGTCGAAGTCACTAGTGTAACCAACTGCAAAACATAAATAGGCAAACGTGAGTACGAAGGTACTCAGCAAGTCTTACATCAGAACTATCTACATATGGAACATTATCAACAAAGGGGGTGGTGGAGTTTTAACAGCAACAAGCCAGCTTTGACTCAGTGGCTAACCTATACTATGAGTATCCGAAACTTCTTTGAGGTGAGAAGACGCACACGAGTCCACATATTCACCATATCAATACTCCACTATGGATCCGTTCCCGTCTACCTACGAGGAGGCCATCCATAGCACTCACGCTTATTTTGCGGATTTTAGAGTATCCACTTCAAGTTGTCTATGTACTACATAAGTCCTCCAAGTTTCCATATCCGAGGAAAACGGCTATTCGAATAGATAATGTTGACCCTGCAGTGGTGTACTTCTTCACACATGCTCTCGCCACTTATCGCCCTGTACACGTCATGTACCTCGGCAACCTTCAATCGGAAGCCGGGCGAGGGTGTCGGCCACGACTTGACTAACCACACAAGTCTCTCGTCCAGGTTTATCGCCTATTCGAGTTCCATCCGCAAGGAGTTCCGGACGAAGTCTCCAGTACGGCCCCAAACGATGTGTGCAGGGTTCCCAAGCCCACCATCCAGGTGCCACTTGGTACACCGTGCCATGGTGCCTAGTCTGTCCCAAGCCCATCCCGTTGGACACCACCTGGTAGACAAGTAGCACTACCTACAAACGCCAGAAACTAGTTGCAACTCCTGGACAGAGATCAAGTGGATTAATAAGCCGAGAGGGGCCGGATAACCAGAACCCAATTGTGGTAGTAACTGGACTTGGATAACATACACAGAACTGAGAGAATAGGAACGGTTCCAATGAGACAACCCACCATGTACTCCTACATGGCCTCTCATCGCTACCTTTACCAAACGTGTTCACACACTTAGCCTTTATCGGTAGGACATGTTAACCACTCTGATTCATTCCTGATGAATCAGACCTGACACAACTCTAAGCATAGCTGGCATAAAGAAAACAAGCATGGATGAGTAGGCACATCAAGGCTCAAGCAACTCCTACTCATGCTAGTGGGTTTCAACTAGTTACTGTGGCAATGACAAGTCATGCAGAGGAATGGGTTCAACTACCGCAGCAGAAAAGTAGCAGTTGAATCGTTGTTGTCCTAATGCAGTATAAGGAGCAAGAGCGAGAGAGTGGGATTTATCGAAATGCTCAAGGGGGTTTGCTTGCCTGATAGAACGACAAAGGGGCACTGCTCCTCTGACAGGTACTTGGGAACACCTTCCGGAGTGGAACCTATCAAGAAGAAACGGTGCCGGCAATCAATACACAAACAAATGCAACAAAATGATGCATGAACATGACATGTGCAAATGCTAGTATTTGGGCTAATGCAAGATGCTACCAAGTTGGCTGAAGCCCATTTGAATCAAAGATACAAATGCAATTCAAAATGAAGCATTTAAAATGCCCATATTATGTTTTCACTTATACAGCATGTATAAGTTGGTTTTTCATGCATGTAACAGGCATAAATGGATTTCTTGCATTTATCTGATAATTTTTCATATATAAATTATTTCATTCTAAGCTACGGTTGAATTACTATGAATTTTTGAAGTTTTGGATATTTTCTAGAAATAATAAATCATTTAAGATTTATTTAAATTCCAGAAAGGAATTATTGCGTCAGCGTGACCTCACAGTGACATCAGCAGGTCAACGGCTCGGTCCAGGTCAAACCTGGACAGTGGGGCCCTCGTCTCAGTGTCACAGGGCTAATCCTATTTTAGTTAAACCTAAACTAGGTAATTAGCTGGGGCTGGCCCCACATGTCAATGACCCAGGGGAGGTCAAACCCCTGGTCAACAGGCCCAACATGCCGGCGGCTCGTCACCGGCGACAGCACGCACGGCGGAGGCTCGGGTTTCGCCCTCAGGCGACCAAAACGATGGCGGAGGGGCTCTGCGTGGCGCTGGGCGTGCACCGCATCCAGGGAAGCAAACGAGAGGGGCCGGGGTGGCCGGAAGTCGACGGCACCAACGAGCGGAGCGGCGCCGGAGTTCGGAAGTCGATGGAAACGGGGCTACGGAGCACCAGGGGAGGAGCTGGTGAGTGCATCGTGCTCCTAGGGGTGCGCTGAGCGCGCTGATGAGCTCGGACGCGGGTGGCAGCAGCTGTGGCCATGGCAGCACCATGGACGGCGGCATCGAGCTTCGGCCGGGGTGGAAAACATGGCTAGAGGACGAACGCGTCGACTGGGAGAGGGGCGAGGGGCGTACAAGCTCAGAGCGGTTCCGCAGGGTTGGTCAATGGGCTCAGGGAGGGGCCGGAGCAAGCGGGGCGGCGATGGAGATCTCCGGCGTCGGGATGTTGAAGAAAACGGTGTGGAGGCGCTCGGGGGCGTCCGGCGTTGCACAGTTTGACGAGGAGGAAGAGGGGAACTAGGTGGAGCTCTTGGGCATCTCAGGGCGTCGCCGGGATGGCGGTCTCCGCGGTGGTGGCGAGCGGTGGCGACGGAGGCGTTCGGGCATGAAGAACAGAGGAGGGGAAGAGCGTTCGGGGGGAGAGAGAGGGAGACACAGGGGTCGAAGGAGGTGCGTGGTGACACGAGGGAAGGTCCAGGCGACGGGAGGACAGCCAGGCAGGGTGGAGGTGGCGCGCGGTGGCCGCGCGCGTGCATCGTGCCCAGCTTCTCCTCTGCCTACTGGCATGGTAGAAGACGGGGCTGCCCCTGGTGGGCTGGGCCGCCAGGTAGGCTGGCCACCTGGGCTGTAACAGTGCGAGGCCTCAGGTAAGCTTTTCCTTTTTTTGTTTTCTTTTCTATTTCTGACATTTGTTTTTGGCTTAAAATAAATACTAGCACAAAATAAAAATGTTGAGATTCCTTGTGACCACTAGTTATAATATACCAGAGGCCCTCACCAAATTCCAACATTTTTGGAGCCTTTAAAATATTTATATTATTTTAAACAGCTCCAATTCAAATACATAGGGGTTCATTCAAAAATCCAAAATATTTAGCAAAAATGTGCATCACCTCTGGTTGTTGTTTGCAACATTTTCCAAAGACCATGAACATTTTTGAAGAGCATTTTGGGTTTATTGAAATTCCAATTTTAATTTGAACCTATTTGAATTTGCTTTGGTGCTAGGGTTTGAAACATCCCCATTTCAACTTCATTTGAAAATTTAAACATGATGCACAAAGCTAGCCTAGGATCATACCAGAACTAGGGATGTGACAGCAAGGCCTTGTCAAGCTCAGCCATTTTGGCTTTATTCTCCTTCTCTAGGAATTCACAGCGGCTAGTAGAACTTTTCAGTTTGAGTGCCATCGTGGATATTTTCTCCTCGTCTTGGTGGCGAGCAGCTTGTTCGGCCTTCAACTCGGCCGATGCCTTTTTGGCAGCCACATTACTAAACTGGGCATGCACCTTGGCCCGGGCAAGCTCCGCCCGAAGAATCTCAATAGCGGCGGTACCATCTGCAGCCATGCATATTCCAATATGCAACTTTCTGCGTCACGCTTATATTACAAACACGTATATGTAAGGATTGCTCCGAATACATACCATGTGACTCATCAAGATGCATGTTGATAAGCGCGATATCATTATCTGCCTCACCAATCTTGTGTTGTAAATATGCAACCTCTACAGTCCGGGCAGTTTCCAGCGAGGTCACAGCCTGTGTTCCAATTAATCATATTATTTCCTGGGCATATCTTTTCATCCTCCGATCGCCTCCCTCGGGAAGCCAATCACAGTCTCAGGGGCTACTATCTATACACATGTGTATTTCACGAATAAAACACAATTGCACATATTACAGTACAAACCTCGAAGCCTCTTAGTAGGCTCGCAAAGGCCTCATTCAATCCGCTATTCACGGACAGGACCTTTTTAACCATCGTGCACATCAAGGTACGATGTTCCTCTAAGACGGACGCGTGCCACAGCATGTTCGTCAAGATATCCGGCGCCTCCGGGTCTCCGGAGGCTGCCGTAGGAGTACGGCCACCCTTTGAAGGGATCCGTTTATTCGTATCCAACTGTATACCGGATTGTTCGGGGCCTTCATTATTGGTCCCCGGGCCCTGGGCCACCGAAGTATCACCTTCGGGTAATGTCTTCATCATCCCTTGCACCACCTGTTGGTCGGTGGAGACCCTCCGCGATGACACCTCGAAGTCGTCCGCCCTATTGGGCGGAGAAGCCGGTGGAGGCGTCTCGCTTTCCATCATCTCGGGGAGAAGGTCCCCCGAAGAAGAGGATTGTTGTAGAAGACTGTGTGCCGAGCTGTAAAAAACATATAATCCAGGCATTACAAGTTAAGAACAGGATATGTTTAAAACATCCTTGTTCACTTACGATTTGGCATGAGGCTTGTCCTCATCATGAGACTGTGCTTCGACGTCCTCCAAGCCTGAGCCACCCAACAGAGGCATCTTGCCTCGCTTAGGAGCCTGTTTTCCCAAATCTTCGGAGGTGGCCCTTGTCTTCCCATGTGGGGAGGAGACAATGGCCCCCCTTCACTTTTGTCTTCGGATGAGGGAATTTTGATTCCTTCGGACACAATGTCTAATGTACCCTTGGAATAGGGGCCATCTTTGGTTTTTCAACTCTCTGTCCCGCCCTCCTTCACAGGCATCTGGTATGGTGCCAGGGCCAGCATCCTTGTTAGAAAAGGATTCGCGGGGCCTTCAGAAAGAGGGGGCAAAAACGTAATTAGTTCCGCCTTCTTTTTCCAGCCCTGGAAGAAGATAGCTTGCTCAGTACCATATTACGGTATGCGTAATTACAAAGTGTTCGAGAGACAAGTTCTTACCGGGGTATCCGGACGGTTGCAGTTAAGGCCAGTGTCCTCAGTAGTGTCCGGCCAATGTTTTCGCTTCTCGAAAAATAACTTCCACATCCCTTCGTGCGTAGTGCCGAAGAAGTGTTGGAGGGTTCGTGATCCTTCTAGATTAAGCTCCCACATACGGCGAGACCTGCGCTGGCATGGCAGGATTCTACGAACTAGCATCACTTGAATCACGTTGACAAGATCGATGTCTCTCTCAAGGAGGGTTCGGATGCGGCTCTATAGAGTCTGCACTTCATCAACTAATCCCCAGTCTAGCCCCTTGTTAATCCATGATGCAAGCTGTGGCGGAGGGCCGGAACGGAACATGGTATAGCTGCCCACTTGGTACTACGGAGTTCCGTGACATAAAACCACTCTCGCTACCATTGGTTGGAGGTTTCGATGAAAGAGCCTTTTGGACAGGGAGTGTTGGTAACTTTGCTCACTACAGCACCGCTGCACTCTGCCTGTTCCCCGTAAATTACCTTCGGCTTCACACTAAAGGTCTGGAGGCATAAGCCGAAGTGTGGGGGGATTCGGAGGAAGGCCTCGCATGTGATGATAAACGCCGAGACATGGAGGAAGGAGTCCGAAGCTAGATCGTAAAAATCTAGTCCGTAATAAAACATTAGCCCCCGGACGAAGGGGTGAAGAGCGAACCCTAGCCCTCGGAGGAAGTGGGATATGAATACGACCCTCTCGCTAGATCTGGGGGTCGGAATAACTTGTCCTTGAGCAGGAAGCCTGTGGTGTAGCTCCGCGGTCAAGTATCTGGCCTCTCGAAGCTTTGTAATATCCTCCTCTGTAACGGAGGAAGCTACCCATTGGCCTTGAGGGCTGGGTCCGGACATGACGGGGAGGCTTGAAGCAATGAAGTCGAACCTTGGGTGCTAGAACTCGAGGTTGGGAAGGCTGGGGAGAAGTTTGGCATAAAAAAGACGACCCTTGTTTCCTTTATAAAGGCAGCTTGTATTGAACGCCTCCTCCTAAGCCTAAGAACCTGCCTATTCCTAAGGAATCTTTCCCGCAGGACGGTTGGGTTACCCACGCTCGTATTGATGAAAATCCTGCAATAAGGGGACACGATCTTTGCTTCGACAAGATGTGCCAATAAAAACCATGCTCTGAAATGTGGAACGACGGAATGGGAAACATTTCGAAATAGTGGCCGAGAAAGCGTGACATCACATTACTAAAGTTGTCAGCAGATCGGATTCGTGAAATACTATACTCTCTACGGCTGTGTGTTGCAGATCCATACACGTTTGTTTTGTCCGAAGACTATCTTGGAGTTCGGAAGGAGGAACCCACCTTGCAATGTCGAAGACAGATCTACGTGCCGGATACCTTGTCATTGAAGCCAGGTTTAGGGGCTACTAAGGGAGTCCTGGACTAAGGGGTCCTCGGGCGTCGGGCCTGTTAGCCATGGGCCGGAATGATGGGCTGTGAAGATGCGAAGACCGAAGACTGCACTCGTGTCCAGATGGGACTCTCCCTGGCGTGGAAGGCAAGCTGGGGAGCCGGATATGTAGATTCCTTTCCTTTGTAACCGACCTTGTGTAACCCTAGATCCTCCCGATGCTTATATAAACCGGAGGACATAGTCCAGAAAGGAGAGATACTCATTACCAAAGTCATACAGGCTAGACTTCTAGGGTTTAGCCATTAAGATCTCGTGGTAGATCAACTCTTTTAATACTCATATCCGTCAAGATCAATCAAGCAGGAAGTAGGGTATTAGCTCCATAGAGAGGGCCCGAGCCTGGGTAAACATCGTGTCCCCTATCTCCTATTACCATCAACCTTAGACGCATAGTTCGGAACCCCCTACCCGAGATCATCCAGTTTTGACACCGACAGGACTCCCATTCCCAGAACGCTGACAGATGCATATGCCACGACCTTGCCATGTTGCATGAGTACGCATCCTATGCCTCGCCTGCATGCCTTGCAATAAATATCAAAGCTTCGATAAATATCAAGAAGCATGAACACTGGTGTTGTGGTTAAAAGAATCTTCAACTTACAAAAACTTTTCGCGCGGGCCTTTGTCCATTCAAAATTCTAATTCTTCTTGAGAAGTTCTGTCATTTGCTTGGCGATCATTGAGAAGCCTTCAATAAATCGCCGGTAGTAGCTGGCAAGACCCAAGAAACTTCTAATTTCTGACATGGTAGCAGGTGCCATCCTCTTTAATACCTCTATGACCTTGCTTGGATCCACGACCACTCCTTGAGCTGATAGAATGTACCCAAGAAATCCCACTTCCTTGAGCCAAAACTCGCACTTGCTGAATTTGGTGTACAATTAATGGTCTCAAAGTCATTGCAATACTGCTCAAAGATATTGTTATTGCTCTTATTCTCCTTTGTAATATATGAGAATGTCGTCGATTAACACCACCACAAATTTGTCCGAGAAGTCCATGAACAACTTGTTCATCGTATGCATGAAGAGTGCGGGGGCGTTGGTCAGACCAAATGACATGACTGTGTACTCATATAGACCATAGAAAGTGGTGAATACTGTCTTGGGAATGTCTTCGTTCTTGGTTTTTAGTTGATAATACCCAGTTCATAGATCAATCTTGGAGAATATCTAAGCCCCACTCTATTGATCAAACAAGTCATCAATCCTGGGAAGCAGGTACCTGTTTTTTATGGTGACATCATTAAGGTTGCGGTAGTCAACACACATCTGGAGACTACCATCCTTCTTGCCCATGAATATAGCAGGTGATGACCCCATGGCAAAGAACTAGGGAAAATGTGTCCTTTTTCGAGCATCTTATCCAATTGCTTCTTCAATTTCACTAACTCGGATGAAGGCATACGATAATATTTCTTGTAAATAGGTGTCGTCCTGGGCACAAGATCGATGGAAAATTCATGCTCACGGTCTGGTGGCATCCTTGGCAATTCTTAAGGAAATACATGTGGAAATTCACTGACCACTGGAATCAACTCCATGTCTGATGCAATGGTCGTATTAATCATTTCCTCCCATGGCATGGTTCTATGAGCAAAGAGCTGAGCTGACTGCCCTAAAGGATTTA
The DNA here is from genome assembly GCF_018294505.1 of Triticum aestivum. Lineage (NCBI taxonomy): Eukaryota > Viridiplantae > Streptophyta > Magnoliopsida > Poales > Poaceae > Triticum > Triticum aestivum. The sequence goes on from NC_057797.1 coordinate 440,952,741, forward strand.
TGAATGTTACTTCCCGGGTTGTAGAGTTGATACAGACTTGATGCTTTGTCAGCCAGTCCATTCCTAGAATGACATCTAGCATCATAGATTCAATAGATGCCAAGGTAGCAGGGAAAATAACTCCATGGATGTCTATCTCCAATCCTCGGCATACAACATCGTTTGGAGCATGGATCCCGGGGATTGTACCACCATAAAGTTTTCCAGAAGAATGCAAGAAAACTTGTTCTAGGCAACAAAACTCCGCGAAATAAAAGAATGGGAATCGTCTGAATCGAATAAAGTTGTTGCAGGTATGTTATTAATAGGAAACATACCAATGATCGCTTATGGTGCTTCTTAGAATTCTTCTGCGGAGAGATGATGACTTGCTCATGAATAAGCTTCTAAGCTGGGAAGGACCCCATGTTGTTGACTTTTGACTTGAAAGTTGTAGGTGGCTTGCCATTCTTGCGACACTGTCTTGCATAATGTCCAACTTGACCACGAGTGAAGCAGGAGTTGTTACGTTGACGATCTTCCTTCACTGGGTTGGTAACAATGTTCTTGATGTGATTCTCTATCTTGTCGTTACCCTGCTGCCAGGTTGGCTTGAACACAAACTGAGGCTATTGGCAGGTACGTGCCTTCTGAATAATCTGCCCAGTCTTCTTGGGCTCAAATTTGCGTTTGCAATCTTCATAAGTCGACTTGTGATCATTGGCAAGCTTATGTTCCCTCTCTACAATGAGAGCCTTGTTCACAAAGCTCTGGAAATCGAGAATGTCTAGCATGCTAAGAGTGCATCGAAGGATATGGTTGAATCCTCCAAGGAACCGGTCTATCTTCCCTGCTTCAGTGGCTATATCATGAATGGAATAGCGGGCCCGGTGATTGAACTTGTTTAAATACTCACTTACTGATAGATTCCCTTGTGTAAGAGCAAGGAATTCTTGCTACTTGACCTTCATGATGTCGGCGGGAATATGATACTTGTGAAATTTGTCCTGGAATTTATCCCAAGTGATCTCGTCTTCAGCAGGCCACATAGCTTTAGTATTATCCCACCATATAGCAGCTAGTCTTCCAAGATAATGATTAGTAAACAGAACCTTGTCGATATCTTCTATGCGAGCAATTTGTAACTTCCTCTCAATCATCCTTAGCCAATCATAGGCCTCCATAGGTTCTGCAGCTTGACTGAAACTGGGAGGCTTGATCCACGGAAAATATGACAACTTGGAGTGATTGCCATTATTATTGTTGTTCTGTCCAACCATAGCCTACATACTTCTTAGAGATTCAAGCAAGTATTGGTTCCTCTTCTCTTCAAACATGCGCATAATTCGCTCGGTTGTTGGTTGTTGTGATGGAGGTGGTGGTGGAGGCTGATATGGTTCTGGAGACTATCATGCCTATCTAGCGGATCGACGAATAGGAATATCATCGCCACCATGACTATTGCAGCCACACCTCGTCATCCTATATTTGTTTACCAATACGAAGCATCGAGATGAGCAATATCCATAAAGGAAAAAAATAAAAAGGCAAAGCGACAACCCCGAGAAAAGCGAGCAAAAACCAAGGCGTATAAAAGTCACAACATAATTATACAAAACCTCCACATCATACATGGAAATAAAATCATCATGGATAGTACGACTACAAACATACAACTACACAACATGGCATCCTTGTCTACTCGTGAAGGCAATGATCGCACTGGCACTCTGATGATCCTGCAAGGGTCTCCTCAGCCTCCGACTCTGAGTCAGAACTGATAACGTTAACAGAAACCTCCGGAGCAAAGGAATCAAGACGACGCTGATGAGATGTCTCTCCCATAGGAGCGGGTGCCGAATGGGTGTGAAGCATAGGGGCAGCGGGAGTAGTGAGAAGTAAAGGCCACTCGGTAGGAGACTCATGCGGTGTCACCGTCGAGGTCTTTGATTTACTCTGAGGGGTAATCGGATTAGGTGGAGAGATCGTAACTGAGGTAACTAGAGGACGGTAAACAAGTGAAGTTGGAGCAAAAACAGATCGAGCGGCAGCAATAGCCTCTCGAGCGCGGGTCAGCTCTTGGGTTAGACTGGAAATCAGAAGGTACCTAGCCGTTATGTAACGAGAAAGGTGGCTGGCGGAACGGTCGCACTCCGGATTAGTGATAGGAAAACGGATGCGCCCAACATCAAACATGGACAGGTACTAATAGAAACCTGGGTGAGTCTGCATCTGGATCTCGTTGTAGCATAGATCAATGAGAGCCTCAAAGGCAGCAAACTGGACCGCCTGATCGGGTGAAGAAGCAAATCCGCCCTTGGTAGAGCAGGTATAGGTGCCGGTCAGGGTATTGTTTGATACGTCTCCAACGTATCTATAATTTTTTATTGCTCCATGCTATTATAATATCTGTTTTGGATGTTAATGGGATTTATTTTACACTTCTATATCAATTTTGGGACTAACGTATTAACCAGAGGCCCAACCCAAATTGCTGCTTTTTTGCCTATTTCAGTGTTTCGCAGAAAAGGAATATCAAACGAAGTCCAAACGGAATGAAACCTTCGGGAACTTGATTTTCTCAACAAATGTGATCCAGGAGACTTGGAGTGGGCGTCAAGAAACAATCGAGGAGGCCATGAGGCAGGGGGCGCGCCTACCCCCCAAAGCGCGCCCTCCACCCTCGTGGGCCCCTTGTTGCTCCACTGACCTACTTCTTCCTCCTATATAAGTCCACGAACTCCGCAAATATCCAGGAGCACCACGAAAACCTAATTCCACTGACGCAACCTTCTGTGCCTGAGAGATCCCATCTCGGAGCCTTTTCCGGAGCTTCGCCGGAGGGGGCATTGATCATAGAGGGCCTCTACATCAACTCCATGGCCTCTCCGATGATGTTTGAGTAGTTTAGTTCAGACCTTCGGGTCCATAGCTAGTAGCAAGATGGCTTCTTCTCTCTCTTTGAATCTCAATACAAAGTTCTCCTTGATTCTCTTGGAGATCTATTCGATGTAATCTTCTTTTGCGCTGTGTTTGTCGAGATCCGATGAATTATGGGTTTGTGATCCATATTATCTATGAACAATATTTGATTCTTCTCTGAATTCTTTTATGTATGATTGGTTTATCTTTGCAAGTCTCTTCGAATTATCAGTTTGGTTTGGCCTACTAGATTGATCTTTCTTGCAATGGGAGAAGTGCTTAGCTTTGGGTTCAATCTTGCGGTGCTCGATCCCAGTGACAGAAAGGGAAATGACACGTATTGTATTGTTGCCATTGAGGATAAAAAGATGGGGTTTATATCATATTGCATGAGTTTATCCCTCTACATCATGTCATCTTGCTTAAGGCGTTACTCTGTTCTTATGAACTTAATAGTCTAGATGCATGCTGGATAGCGGTCGATTTGTGGAGTAATAGTAGTAGATGCAGAATCGTTTCGGTCTACTTGTCGCGGACGTGATGCCTATATACATGATCATGCCTAGATATTATCATAATTACTCGCTTTTCTATCAATTGCTCGACAGTAATTCGTTTACCCACCGTAATACTTATGCTCTTGAGAGAAGCCACTAGTGAAACCTATGGCCCCCGGGTCTATCTTCCATCATATTAATCTTCCAACACTTACCTATTTCTATTGCTATTTATTTTACATTGTATCTTTATTTCTCTTTATCATACAAATACCAAAAATATTATCTTGTCATATCTTTCAGATCTCACTCTCGTAAGTGACCGTGAAGGGATTGACAACCCCTTTATCGCGTTGGTTGCGAGGTTCTTATTTCTTTATGTAGGTGCGTGGGACTCGAGCGTGATCTCCTACTGGATTGATACCTTGGTTCTCAAAAACTGAGGGAAATACTTACGCTACTTTACTGCATCACCCTTTCCTCTTCCAGGGAAAACCAACGCAGTGCTCAAGAGGTAGCATTGTTGTGCATGACAACCCATGCATGGTACTCACACACCACATCTACAAGTTGCTCCCGGTACACCTGGTACACCGGGTCATCACCGTCGGGATAGAGTCACAACCAAACGTTACACAATAGGTAATGAAAAGTGGAGGGTGCCTGCTCGGGCTAATACGTGTATGGAACAGGAGCCATCTACACTCACAACATTGTCCGTTAGTAATAAAATAAATTGTATGCATGCAATGCAGCAACCAAGTGCAAATGCACAATCAAAACACCCAAGGCCTTCTATCTACTGTTTTCTAACGCGTCGATGGTCTAGGGCGTCCTATAGTCAGCGCAGCTCTGATACCAAGCGTTGTGGCACCCCGGCTCAGAACAACCGATTTACCTTGCATTGCCATCCTAGAGATCAAGTCTTTGTGCAATACACAGCAACTTGGTACAGAAAAAACCACTTCTATTGATTTCTTGTGGAAACATAGGTTCGATGGGTACATGATGAAGCGAGTCCAAGCGGCACACACGGTGTGGTTGCACTTATGTACATTATTTAGCAGACATGACATGGGCCTCGAGGAAACATCTACGCGACAGCGGAAAGATGACGTAGAGTAACTCCATCTCACAGGGACACTATCGGGACACGGCCTAGATTGTGACAAATGGAACAACCCCAACTACTGGTATGGCTTCTCCTGAAACTAGCATGACATGCCAGGTGAGTACTTTGAATGTACTCGCAACCTCATAGCAAGGAAAGCAAATATGACAAACAACAACAAGACATTTATCAAGTTTTAATGCATGAACAAGATGAAGTAACCATGTAGTGCTCATCGTGCAACGATTATGGTCCCTCAGACCAACTTACCATCTTTGGTTATCTCATAACCCTCACTACCAACTTACCATTGTGATCCTCACTAGATCACATCCGAAACCACATAGTAGTCATCACAAGACTACCAACTTCTGCATGTGCCATGTTTGATTTTTTGTGTGCGGATTAGTTATTTCTATTGACCCACCGTGTGACCTACTACAAACTATGTCCATAACCAAGGGCACGGATATCAATAGATTATAAATTGTGCAGAGGTTAGTACATTCTACCCACACTAAAGAATTCATGGCCCTGTGCTCCCATTCGGGTGGACCAACGACATTCTGACAAAACCAATCTATTGCATGGCACTCTCCAGTCACTCCAACAAACTCCCCTTTGTGCTAAGTCCTGGGTGGCCTCGATGTCACTGCGTGACATCCGCCACCTTCGTGGACGACCACCGTCATGGCCAACCAAAATAAAACGCCCCAAACAGGGACAATGGTACCATACAACTTCAGGCACACAAGGTTATGGCTGCCTATGGAGCCAGGGCAGCACGAGCAGATAACCTTCCTTGGTTGGAGGCATCAGCGAGAGGCGACAATAAACCGAATTAGGTCCTCCCCATCCAGGGAAGTGTGGTTGCACTGGTGAGCTTGATTCGGTGGCACCATAACTCGATAAACAACTTGTTCATGTTGAATTAACATCATGTTTAACTTGAATTTAAAATGATACGAGTCATAGTATGAAATGAAATGCACGGGCCATGAATAACAATAATGAATGCATCAACATATAGCATGATCTCTAGTCCACATAATACCAAGATGACATGAATTATTCCGAAAAGATGTGACATGGATGAAATAATATGCACAAGCTTCATATAGCAAATTATTTAAAATGAATGGAATAAGAATGAATTTTAATACAAGTAAAATCATTGTTATTACAGTGTCATCCTTGCAAATGATTGTTTTAGCTTGCCTTAGTTTAGAGGAGTGTCACAATACTCTCCAAGGCAATTAGAACCTTATGAAAATAATTAAAACACAAAAAGAAAATGTCACATAAAGCCTTTTATTGCACCAGAAAATATCTACAACAAAGAAAATCCTCAAATTTGGCAGACAGAAACTTTAGCTCATAACAAAACTAGTGCAAAAAGGATCAACACATTTGGAATTGTAGTTTAGGAGATATGGCTGGTCAAAGTTGTGGAGAGAATATATGAAAATAATTGGCATTTAGAAAATCGTAAAGAGGCCACATCAAAGGCATATTTCAGAATACGCCTCTTATACCCCTTCCGGTGGGCAAGAGAGAGGCTGGCAGGTGGGGCCTCCTATCAGGTTTAAGAGAGAGAGAGAGATTGAGAGAGAGAGAGGTGATACGTCTCCAACGTATCTATAATTTTTGATTGTTCCATGCTATTATATTATCTGTTTTGGATGATTAATGGGCTTTGTTATGCACTTTTATATTATTTTCGGGACTAACCTACTAACCAAAGGCCCAGTGCAAATTGCTGTTTTTTGCATATTTCAGTGTTTCGCAGAAAAGGAATACCAAACGGAATGAAACCTTCGGGAGAGTTATTTTTGGAATAAACGCAATCCAGGAGACTTAGCATGGACGTCAAGGAAGCAATGAGGAGGCCACGAGGTAGGAGGGCGCGCCTAGGGGGTAGGCGCGCCCCCACCCTCGTGGGCCCCTCGTGGCTCCACCGACCTACTTCTTTTGCCTATATATTCTCATATACCCCGAAAACATCCGAGAGCACCACAAAACCCTATTTCCACCGCCACAACCTTCTGTACCCGTGAGATCCCATCTTGGGGCCTTTTCCAGTGCTCCGCCGGAGGGGGAATCGATCACGGAGGGCTTCTATATCAACTGCATGGCCTCTCGGATGATGTGTGAGTAGTCTACCATAGACCTTCGGGTACATAGTTATTAGCTAGATAACTTCTTCTCTCTCTTTGGATCTAAATACAAAGTTCTCCTTGATTCTCTTGGAGATCTATTCGATGCAATTCTTTTTGCGGGGTGTTTGTCGAGATCCGATGAATTGTGGGTTTATGATAAAGATCATCTATGAACAATATTTGATTCTTCTCTGAATTCTTTTATGCATGACTTAATATCTTTGCAAGTCTCTTCGAATTATCAGTTTGGTTTGGCCTACTAGATTGATCTTTCTTGCAATGGGAGAAGTGCTTAGCTTCGAGTTCAATCTTGTGGTGTCCTTTCCCAGTGACAGCAGGGGCAGCAAGGCACGTATTGTATTGTTGCCATCGAGGAAAAAAAGATGGGGTTTATATCGTATTGCTTGAGTTTATCCCTCTACATCATGTCATCTTGCCTAATGCGTTACTCTGTTCTTATGAACTTAATACTCTAGATGCATGCTGGATAGCGGTCGATGTGTGGAGTAATAGTAGTAGATGCAGAACCATTTCAGTCTACTTGTCGCGGACGTGATGCCTATGTACATGAGCATGCCTAGATATTCTCATAGCTATGTGCTTTTCTATCAATTGCTCGACAGTAATTTGTTCACCCACCGTAGAATTTGCTGTCTTGAGAGAAACCACTAGTGAAACCTATGGCCCCTGGGTCTATCTTCCATCATATTATTTTTCCTATCTATTTTTGCCGCCTTTTATTTTGCAATCTTTTTTTCCTATCTATACAACAAAAATACAAAAAATATCTATCTTATTATCTTTATCAGATCTCACTTTTGCAAGTGGCCGTGAAGGGATTTACAACCCCTTTTATCGTGTTGGTTGCAAGGTTCTTATTTGTTTGTGTAGGTACAAAGGACTTGTGTGTAGTCTCCTACTGGATTGACACCTTGGTTCTCAAAACTGAGGGAAATACTTATGCTACTTTGCTGCATCACCCTTTTCTCTTCAAGGGAAAACCAACGCATGCTCAAGAGGTAGCAAGAAGGATTTCTGGCGCCATTGCCGGGGAGGCTTACACCAAGTAAAGTCAAGATTTGATCTCCCAGCAACTAGCCATTTCTGGCGCCATTGCCGGGGGCATCTACGCCAAGTCAATACATACCAAGTACCCATCACAAACTCTTATCCCCCGCATTACATTATTTGCCATTTGCCTCTCATTTTCCTCTCCCCCATTTCAACTTTGCCGTTTTATTCGCCCTTCTTCCGTTTGACCTTTTGTTTGCTTGTGTTACCATGTACCTTCTTTTTGCTTGCATCTTTCGTTGCTAAAAGTTTATGGATCCTCATCCACGTGCTAATCTCTTTAAGAGATCCAATTATGATGAATCTATTGCTAGCGAGTTGAGTGCACTAGATTATCTTTAAGAGGTTTTGCTTGAAATTTGTGAATCTGAAAAATGTGATGAATTACTTTATGAAGTGATTCACGATAGATCTTTAAATAAAAAGCTTGATTGAAATGATTTTATTATAAATTCTATTGATGTAAATTGTGCTAATAATATGCAAAACCCTAAGCTTGGGGATGCTAGTTTTGCTATGTCTTGTATTTGTTGCAATGATCATGATTGGGGTGATTCTTCTTATGATCTTGAAAATTTATTTAAGCCCCATGATGAATATGAGATTGATAATAATTTTTGCAATAATATTGAAAGTGGGTTTGGAAGATTGTCAACTTTAGATCCCACATATTTGGAGAATGTTCAATCTTATGAAGTTTTTGATAAAAGTGGGTTTGGAGAGGTCATGACTTTAGTTAATGTTAAACCCACTATTTTGGAAGAGGGTCAACTTTGCATGCATGTGGATCATGAAGAGAAAATTTTATGTGATAGCTATATTGTTGAATTTGATTATGATCCTATATGTAATTATCTTGAGAGAGGAAATTATGGTTGTAGAGATTTTCGAATCACTAAATTACCTCTCGTTATGTTGAGATTGCTATTGTTTCTTTCCGCTTCCTTGCATATGCTAGTTTTTGCTTGCTATGATAATTTTTCCCTATAAAATGCCTATGCATAGGAAGTATGTTAGACTTAGATGTGTTTTTCACGTGTTTTATGATGCTCCCTTCGTTTTTCAATTGCTATCTTTCATGTGAGCATCATTAAAATTATAGATTCCTGGCTACGGGCGTTAAACGATAGCGCTTGTTGGGAGGCAACCCAATTTTATTTTTGTTCCTTGCTTTTTTTCATGTTTAGTAATAAATAAATCATTTACCTTCTGTGATTATTGTGTTTTTTATGTTTCAATTAGTGTTTGTGCCAAGTAAAGCCTTTAGGATATTCTTGAATGATTGTTATTTGATCTTGCTGAAAAAAACAGAAAGTATGCGCTCATGAAAATAATTTGCATTTTTAACCAGAGAGCGATAAAATACTGATTCAAAATTCAGTAGATAAATATACAAATTATTTGGGTCTTCCTAATTTGGTAGAAATTTTGTAGTTACAGAAGTATTCGAAACCTACATATTACTACAGACAGTTCTATTTTTGACAGATTCTGTTTTTCTTGTGTTGTTTGCTTATTTTGATGAATCTATGGCTAGTATCGGGGGGTATAAAGCATAGAGAAGTTGGAATAAAGTAGGTTTAACACCAATATAAATAAAGAATGAGTTCATTACAGTACCTTAAGTGGTGATTTGTTTTCTTATACTAACGGACCTCATCAGATTTTCTGTTGAGTTTTGTGTTGTGAAGTTTTCAAGTTTTTGGGTAAAGATTTGATGGATTTTGGAACAAGGAGTGGCAAGAGCTTAAGATTGGGCATGCCCAAGGCACCCCAAGGTAAAATCCAAGGACAACCAAAAGCCTAAGGTTGGGGATGCCCCGGAAGGCATCCCCTCTTTCGTCTTCTTCTATCGGTTACTTTACTTGAGGCTATATTTTTATTCACCACATGATATGTGTTTTGCTTGGAGCGTCTTGTATGATTTGAGTCTTTGCTTTTTAGTTTACCTAAATCATCCTTGCTGTACACACCTTTTTGGATAGACACACATGAATCGGAATTTATTAGAATACTCTATGTGCTTCACTTATATCTTTTGAGCTAGATAATTTTTCTCTAGCACTTCACTTATATTTTTAGAGCACGGTGGTGGATTTATTTTGTAGCAATTGGTGATCTCTCATGCTTCACTTATATTATTTTGAGAGTCTTATAGAACATCATGGTAATTTTATTTGGCTATAAAATTAGTCCTAATGTGATGAACATCCAAGTTGGGTATAGTAAAAACTATCATATAAAGTGCATCGAATGCTATGAGAAGTTTGATTCTTTATGATTGTTTTTTGATATGAAGATGGTGATATTAGAGTCATGCTACTTGAGTAGTTGTGAATTTGAGAAATACTTGTTCCAAAGTTTGTGATTCCCGTAGCATGCACATATGGTGAACCGTTATGTGATGAAGTGGGAGCATGATTTATTTATTGATTGTCTTCCTTATGAGTGGCGGTCGGGGACAAGTGATGGTATTTTCCTACCAATCTATCCCCCTAGGAGCATGTGCATAGTACTTCGTTTAGATAACTAATATATTTTTGCAATCAGTATGTGAGTTCTTTATGACTAATGTTGAGTACATGAATTATACGCACTCTCACCCTTCCACCATTGCTAGCCTCTCCAATACCGCGCACCTTTCGCCGGTATCATACACCCACCATATACCTTCCTCAAAACAGCCACCATACCTACCTATTATGGCATTTCCATAACCATTCCGAGATATATTTCCATGCAACTTACCGCCGTTCCGTTTGTTATGACACGCTTCATCATTGTCATATTGCTTTGCATGATCATGTAGTTGACATCGTATTTGTGGCAAAGCCACCGTTCATAATTCTTTCATACATGTCACTCTTGATTCATTGCATATCCTGGTACACCGCCGGAGGCATTCACATAGTGTCGTGGTTTTGTCACGGCAGATGTCCTTGTGAAAGGACTTAGTAGGGGAGCCATTGCTACGGGTTAGCTTAAAGGGGTGTAAAGCGGACAAAGGACGTGAGAGTTTATATTGGTTCGGCCCCTTACGGTGAATGTAAAAGCCTACTCCAATTGTGATGGAATTGCTAGGGTTTCGATGACCAGGGAGCAAATCCGCTTTGCCTGGCTCTCGTTGTTGTGTGTTGTCCCTAAACCGCCGCCGGGTCTCCCCTTTATATACATAGGTCAACGCCTGCCGGTCTATAGAGTCCCGAGGCCGGATCATAAACGTGTCGGCTCGGTCTCTACTCCTATTTTATCATACAAGCATACATCAATTTCAGTTTATGTCTAAAGGCTTTAACCCGCCTTTGGGCCTTGGGCCTTCATGAAGCGTCATCATTCATATCTTCATGGGCTTCAAATAAGGTGATCATCATGGGGATAACCCTGCCTCTCCTGGCCGGTTTATGTCATGTAGTAATATCCCCAACATTAGGCCCCAGATTGATTTGAACTTGTTCATGTCAATCTTCAACACTTAGAAAAATTCCCCCTTGCACCTTCGCATGGATCTTGTAAACCACCGTGACGTCATCCTCCAGATTTGTAGTAAACCGCCGTGACATCACCTATTCATTTAAAGCCGAAGATACCCCTTTTATTAATGAGCATCCAACAATCGAAGCGACAACCTCGTTATACATCCATTTTCGGGCTCCTCGATTCCCGCGCCTGTCGCTTATCTCTTTACCGTTATAAATAGGGATGAGGACCCCTTTCCTTTTCTTTCCGTGGCCTTTCCATCTCTTCTTCCTCCTCGTGACGCCTCTACAACTGAGCGCCGCCGTCGTCGTCGAGCTTTGCCTCTTCCTCGTCGTTGGCCGCTGCATCAACCTGATCGCACCAGAGAGACGCGGCGTACCTCCGCTGCTTCAACACTCGCTGTAAGTCTTTCCCTTCTTTCCTCTATGGATTCACTTAGGGTTCATACGAGTTCATGGCACTCTCTTCTTGTTCTTCGTCAGTCCATAGACAGCAGACCTTAAGCTTCACACGTTCCGTGCAGTAGCTATGGTAGTCCTTATTTCGGCCATCAAACCAAACCCTAGAAACACATAAGAACTTGATCTGGACCTTTTGTGAACTGCTTAAGGACCAAACTTTTTTAGGTCTAAATCTTTTTTCTTTTCCTGACTTGTGGTAGATCCAAAATTCCAATGCAATCTTGTGAAACCTGTTTTTCCTCACTTAGTCATTTTTGCCTTGGATCTGTATCTTCCTAATCTACGTAGGCGGTTTATCCTTGTAGAAAGTAATCTGTCATATGCCATTAGTCCCATTGTAAACCGCTCATCACTTTACCATTTCTAAACGCTTTGTCGTAGGCGGTTTATAACTGCCTCCGGTTTAGCAATTTTGCATGCTTGAATTCCTTTTTTCTCAACCTGTTGCACTTTATGCGTTGTCATTTATGAATCATAAACCAGCGGTAATCTTTTCTAGCTCTTCACTTGCAATGGCCAAACAATTCTATTCCTGTAACTAGGTCCCTTCCCGGGTTACTGAGGAGCAACTGAATGGATGTGTCAAAATTGGCACCTTATCGAAGAAGAACGAAATCCAGTGGCGAGTTCCGAGTCCACAAAACCCTCCTACCCCCAGAGATGGCAAAGTAGTAGTGTTTGCTGATCATATGGGCCGTGGTTTTAAACCGCCTGGATCCATGTTTTTCCGGGATGTACTTGCCAGCTTTCAGATCCACCCTCAAGACATTGGACCCAACTCTGTATCCAATATCTGCAACTTTCAAGTGTTTTGTGAAGCCTATCTACAAGAAGAGCCGACTGTCGAGCTGTTTCGGGATTTCTTCCACTTAAACCGTCGCACTGAATTCGTAGACGGGCCCAATACTGAACTTGGTGGCGTCTCCATTTAGAAAAGGAAGGATGTTAGCTTTCCTCACACCAAACTTCACAATCACCCAAAGGATTGGAATCAGACTTGGTTCTATTGCAAGGATACTTCTCCTGAAGATGAGAACCCTCTGCCGGGTTACCGTGCTCACTAGCTTACCAACACACACCCACTTCCGCAACGACTAACTGCCAAGGAACGAGCCTCGTATGCACCACAACTCGCCAAGCTTAGAGCTTTCATGGCCAGCGGTTTGACAGGTGTGGACTTTGTTCGTTGCTGGCTATCCTGGAGTATCTTGTCGTTAAGTCGTCGCTCCAGTTTAATGTGCGAGTATACCAGTGACGTAAAAGACTCCCAATGTCATATTGACATTCAGCTAAAAGATGATGAAGTTACTGAATCTGTCAAGAAAATGCTGAATGAACCAGAAGCTGTCTGTAGCAAGACTAGGCTAAGTCCCTTTTATACACAAAACAAACCGCCCGCTATAAGAATTGTTTTGCTTCCGCTTTATACCTGATATTTTTGAACTGTGCAACTTTTAATACCCTCTGCCCATCTTTTAAACAGGGTGATGACCCGTTCTGGAAAAAGAAACCTTAGGAGAAAACGGTTAAGGCTCCTCGTCTTAAAACAAAGGCTATCAAGAAATCTGCCAAGAGGAAGGCAACTGAACCAATCGGCTTAGATCTTGATGACGACCTTGAAGAACCGGAGGCAGAGGTAGAACTTGATTCTCTTGGTTCACTTTTCATACACCTCATTGACAATGATATTTATCAGGATGTCGCCGAGGGCAGCCAAGCTGATGACACAGATGTAATTATCCTTTCCTCCGGTTCAGACCCTCTGCCAACACAAAAAATCCATCAAGCAATCTAGAAAGTAAGATTTTCTCACCCCTTAGCTTACTTGGACCCAAAATTTCTTTTGAAGAAGCAGCAACACGAAGCTCGCCGCACAACCCGTCATAGCGGCCAAGTAATCACTTCAACCGGTCTACCACATAGTTATGTTTGGAAGCGCCAATCTGAGGTCTCAAATACTTCCAATACTTATTACCCCAAGGCGGGTTATTTCCGACGGCCTCTTAATCCATCCGATTTGAATTATCAGGGAACGCCACCTTCATCATCCGGCGAATCAACTGCCACACAGCTTCCACCCCTTAAGACCGTCCATGGGTAAATGCCTTAAGCTATCTCTTTTTGACGCTTTATACTTATGTGCTATATTGATATGTATGTTTTTCTATTTCAGAGCCAAGGCCAGACCCAGTAAGAAGGGTCATGTAGATAAACAGGCTGATGACCATGTGACAGTTGGAACTGGAGACAATTCCAGAGCCGGAGAGAGCAAATGCTGACGCCATGCTTGATGACTTGCCACCCCCAGATCATGTCTTTACTGAACAAGTAGAAGTTGATACCACAGTGCAAGATGATAAACCGGCAAGTCCAGTCCGTACTGACGATAGATCGTCTAATCCGGTTAAGGCTACTGATATTCCACCAACTCCAGAAAAGACTGCTGGTGACAAGGAAAATGCAGTTATCATTACTGGCATTGGCCACACCTCCCCTGGCCATCCTATTGTAGTAGCAAAACAAAGCGCCAAAGAAGAACGTGCTGCCATGGAGAAAGGCAAATGGAGGACCGATTTATCAAGCTATGCCCACCTTAACGCCCAGGAGCTCCATTCTGGTTATCTAAACCGCCTGTACACAAACTGTGACTACGAAGCCGGTTTAGTGAACTTGATGAAGGAACGTTATGAGGTAGTCACTAATCCTTTTCTCTCTTAAGTCCAATTGCAAGTACTAATTCCAGTAGCTCCCAAGGGCCGATTTATGATAGTAATCAAAAACCGGGACTTCATAATAACACACTCCACTACAAAAAAATACACTTCCGTGATGATACGTGTTTGTCACAGTAGGTCGCGTTTTTTGTCATGCAAGTACATCCATGACAAATTTATGACATAATCAAGATAGTCATACCTGTGCTATCGTAGAAGTGTTCCATGACATTTCCAAAATTATCATCACGGAAGTGTCCACTTCGAGGACGATAAATCGCGCGTCACAGAAGTGCTTTCGTCAAGGGTGACCGACATGTGGCATCCACCATAACGGAACGTTGTTAAGCTATCGGGTCGGGTTTTGGATCCGATAACCCGTTAACAGCCTCGACCAATGGGGATTTTCCACGTGTAAAATCATCATTGGCTAGAGGAAACACGTGTCGGCTCATCGTTGGGACATATGTCATCCACTCATTGGACAGGAGGCGCCTATGATAGGTTGACACATGGCACGGCCCAACAGTGGCCCATTCCGGTGAAAAAGGTCGTCCCAGTAAAAATTAGCAGGCCGGCCCATATAAGGCCTACTTGTGTCAGGTCCATTTAAGCCCACGGCCCATACGAGATGTGCCAATTCGGCCCGTTAAAGATTTGACACCATTGCAGCCCATCGTCAGTTCGAGCACGTTAACAGCCCGCTATATATTTGGGCTCAATATCGGCCCGATGAGATTTCGTCCTATTAACGACCCATTTAATGGATGGGCCAATTTTCAGGATGTACATCTTTCGGCCTTTTAGCGACCCATTTAAATGTTGGGCTAATTTCCGGCCCGGTGTGTCTTTCAGCCTGTTGACAGACCATAAATCTGATGCGCCATTTGTAGTCGGACCTGAGTTTCGGCCTTTTAGCGGCCCATTTAAGTGTTGGGCCAATTTCTGGCCCGGTGTCACTTTCAGCCTGTTGACGGCCCATAAATCAGTTGGGCCAATTGTAGTCGGACCTGAGTTTTGGCCTTTTAGCGACCCATTTAAGTTTTGGGCCAATTCCCGGCCCTGTGTGCCTTTCGGCCTGTTAACGGACCATAAATGAGTTGGGCCATTTGCAGTCGGACCTTAGTTTTGGCCTCTTAACGGCCCATGCCCTTCATGGTCCAATACCAGCCCGGTTTCTCTTTCGGCCTGCTAAAGGCCCACAACACAGTTGGGCCGTTTACAATATGACCTGACTTTCGGCCTCTTAGCGGCCCATGCTCTTCATGGTCCAATACAAGCCCGCTGTCTCTTTCGGCCTACTAAAGGCCTACAATATAGTTGGGCCATATGCAGCCCAAATTTAGTAACGGCCTGTGAAATAAATTGGGGCCTCCTGTTGCCCGCTTCGATGTCGGCATATTAACGACCCGGGAGGTAAGAGGGCCGGCCATTAACTTTCGGCCTAGCAACGGCCCATTAACTTAATGGGCCCACTAAAGTTCATTCATGTCTTTAGGCCAAATTAGATAATTTGAGCCCATTATGACAAGCAAAGGTACGGCATACAGGGAATAACGTTGCACATCCAGAATATATTACAGGAAATTACATCCACTTGGCAATCAAAGATTGATGCCAGTGCAAATAAATGAGCAGAACATAACCATCTACAACGTCACAATCTGCAACCTCAGCATAGATGACGCCCATAAGCATGTGGGCAAGTTCTTGTTGCTTTGCCACACTGTCTCTAAAAACGTTGATCAGTTGTTGTGTTGCATGACTCTGCACCTCTGATTCATCTACCATTTCCATCATTGCTTCAGCCATTAATTGGTTCACAAACATACATTTATTCCGTTGCATTCGAGATAGAGGATACTGAACAGATTCAGATGGCGATTTTGGCAAGCTTGTATTATTGATAGTGGAGAGTGTCTTGACCACTGCATCATAACATAAATTAGGACGGGAAACAAACATATTAATCATTAGTTATTGCCATATTACCTGGCCTAGATTTACTGGAAAGAAACAATGGGGTTGCCTTGCTGTTTTCAGAGTTTGTCTTCTTATCTTCAGCAGTCGGCACAAAATTAACACACTAGCATTGCTATCATTGGCCAAGTCAGATAATAGGAAAGCAACATTGACACAATGAATGTTTGGGCAACTAGCCTACACCAAATTAACACAATATGGCACAACTATCATCAGCCAGGTAAGGTAATACGAAAGCAACATTGACAGAATGAATGAATGGGCAAGCAGAGAAGCACTACAATTCAGTAATGTGCGTGATATGAGATAGCACATTCATGCAGCTCAGTACGCAAAACTACCAGACAGTTTCCTTACAAAAATCAACATTGGCGCCTTTAACATTTTGCTACAAGTAATTTTAGATCAGATAAAGGTTAGATTCACGCTGATTAACAAAATACATGCTGATGTAAAAATATAGTGATATACAACAGGTACTTACATCAGCACTGGAGCACAGAGAATTCCCGCAAGATATTTTCCTCGAATACGATCCCAATGGAGGAAGTCTTGTATCGTTTAACCTTATTTTCTAAAAGAGAGACGGGTAAGAAACATGTAGAAAATATGATCAGAATGCTATAAAATTTCATGATGCGAGGATACGCACACGCTTCTTAGAATGGAGTTGACATTCTTTTGCTGGACTGGAGCGGACTAGTTCTTTGGCCACTGGAGTCTGCTTATTATTAGTGGGAGTTGGGTTTCTCTGTGCTGGAGCAGTATCTATGAAAAATGGAGTTGGTTTACTATCTCCCGGCATTTGGATCTTTTGCAAATACCTGGTTTGTAACCCTTTAGATTCTAACATAGCCGCCTTCCCCTTACATGTCTTATATAGAAGAATGGTGATTCAGTTATAAAACATGCTATAGCAAAGATGGAATAGGTACTAAAGAATAGAAAGGCATGGCATATTGACATGTATTCACTCCATCCAGAAATAAATGGATGGGTCTAGGCGTATTTCAGTTCTAGATACATCCAGTTTTATCCATTTCTGCGACATTTAATCCGTACGGAGGGAGTATGATGTAAGAGCTAGGGATACGATAGGACAACACAGTAAAAAAACACTAAAAAAGCCACTGCAGAACCAAAGCACTCAAACCCACTGATATGAGATAGTACACTCATGCAGCTCGGGATGCAAAACTACCAGGCAGTTTTCCTTGCAAAAATCAACATTGTGGCCTTTAATCATACATTTTTCTACAACTAAATTTAGATCATATAAAGGTTGGATTCACGCCGATTAACAAAATACATGCTGATGTAAAAATATAGTGATATACAACAGGTACTTACATCTACATTGGAGCACAGAGAATTCCTGCAAGAATCTTTCCTCATAAATGATACCATTGCAGAAAATCTTCTATCTTTTAAGATTATTTTCTAAAAGAGAGATGGGTAAGAAACATGTAGAAAATATGATCAGCATGCTACAAATTTTCATGATGCAAGGATATGCACACGCTTCTTAGAATTGAGTTGACATATTTTTGCTAGACTGGAGCGGACTAGTTCTTTGGCCACTGGAATCTGCTTATTATTAGTAGGAGTTGGGTTTCTCTATGCTGGAGCAGTATTTATAAAAACTGGAGTTGGTTTATTATCTCCTGGCATTTGGATCTTTTGCAAAGGCCTTGTTTGTAACCCTTCAGATTCTAACATAGTCATCTTCCCCTTGCATGCCTTGTATAGAAGAATGGTGCTTTAATTATAAAACATGCGGCGGCAGAGAGATGGAATAGGTACTGAAGAATAGAAAGGCATGACATATTGACATGTATTCCCTCCATCTGGAAAAAAATGGATGGGCTAGGCGTATTTCAGTTCTAGATACATCCTTTTTTATCCATTTCAGCAACATGTAATCTGGACGGAGGGAGTATGGTGTAAGAGCTAGGGATACGACAGGACAACACAGCAAAAAAAACACTAGTTGAATGTAAAGTTGTATGCTAGCGGAATACATACATAAATAACTAAGGCAACATACATGTGTATGATTGGGAAAATAAGATGGCATTGCAACAGAGCACTAGAACAACACTTCAATGTAAAAAAACATGGTATGGTAGACATATGAAGTACATACTGATGAATAACAATGCATAAGATATTTAGAAGCATGATGTCCAAAGTAAGCAGATGGCATTGCGATAGAGTAGAATGACAGTACTTGAATTTGAAAACATGTTATCATGAATGGAATAGGTACTGAAAAACAGGAAGGCATGACATATTTACATGCATGATCAGCATGCTAAGCACATGGCATTGCAACAGAGTAGATACACTCTAGGACATTATATGCATGTTGTACCCATATCACAGGCCAAGTTAGAGCAAGGACCTTGTGGGGTGAAGAGGATTCATCATATTTCTGCAAGTCTTCTAAAGAACTGCCTTTACATGTTCCATCATATTGGGTATCATTGACATCAAGTTTATTGGACTTTACATTGCTCCGTGAGGTTCTTATGGATATATCAGTGTGTGCAATTATATCTAACATGTATGGAAGACAACTAGTAGTTAGATTTATGTAATGAGTGCCTGTAGGAGACGACATAAATAGTAGGACTGGGGTTAACTAGCAGCAACAGGTCTCATAAACTAAAGGGAGAACACAGATGAAAGCTACAGAATATGTATCGTTTGTACTCGAGATTAACTAGATGGCACACAAAAGTATTAAAGAACAACATAGGAAATACTGGAAGTGGTATAATACTATAATCACCAGCCTGTGGGATAGCATTGGCTGATGGATGATAACTATGGAACAGTGTTACCTAAATAACAAGTATCTTAGCTGAACTATGGAACAACGTTAACTCCTGAACAAGACCCGTAAGAGATCAGCATGAATATACAGTGAAGTGTGATGATCTATTTTTCATGCTTAGATAAATAACAAAGCCATAAATGTTGCACACAAGTAAGATGAGGGTACAACCTATCTGGCTGCCATCCATAGGAGTGAGCATCATGTGCTGACTTGTCGATGGCCCTGCAGTTGTTGTGGCTGTGCATGTCGGGCACGCGCATTCGATGCAGGGAACTGTTGAGTGGGGACTATAGCTCCCTTCTGGTGTATGCTTCCCTTGTTGGAGCAGCTGCGGTGAGTCGGAAGACGGTGTGTCTGAATATGCAGATAACGCATAATGTTAAGAACGACATATCTCTTTGATCTGAAGAAATACACTAAGAGATCAACAACAAGGTACAAGAGTGGTCACACGTCTGTTGACTGAAGACTAAATTGGGGTCACACAATTTTATTTTATTTTGGTACTGTCCGACCTAGGTCGGATGGCTGGCCGTCTTGTGCCTCCCGGCTGACACTGTTCAGAATCTTCCCCGAAGAGCCAGCGACCAACGGCAGAGCAGCCTTCCTCCGTCGTCCGTGGCCCCGGCCAAAACCCTGCTCCCTGCCCCACCGCACTGCCGTGGTTGCGCCGCCCCCGGGCCAATCCACAAAGACTCCCTGTCATCCAGATCCGGCGGCGACAGTACCTTCAACCCACGCAACTCTAAAAGATAGTCATCTAAGCGCTGCTTCCGCGGCAAACTTGCGGTCCTGCACCCTTACGTTAGACACTAGCCAACCGGCAACCTAGGAGCTCTGCTGCCTCGAGGGGTGCTGCTTCCCATTGCAAATAGATTGGCCCAGAATAAAAATTTAGACAACGAACGCCTAAATAAAGTTGTTTGAGATGAGGGTGCGACCTATCTGGCGGCATGGTGAAGTAGGCAGGTCCAGCTGCTGAGTCGGTGAGGCCGGCGCGGTTGCGGTGGCGACCGGCGGCAGGGAAAGAGCGATGTCGCGACGGTCGACGGCTACGCCGAAGCAGTGCCAGGACTCTGGACGGATCCGAAGTTGGAGCCACTCCGGCACCGTGAACAACGGCGGGGGTGAATCGGCTCCGGTACAGTTCACACGGCCGTCGTCGAGGCAGCACCAGCAACACGGAGTAAGAGGCACACTGCCCAGTGCACGACAGCAAATGGACAGTGTCTCCGGCATTAGGGAGGCGGGCGGCTATGAAATTGGTGCGGTGGGGGCGCCATGGAGGTGGGGCTGAGGTTTCATAGCTCGGGAGAAGGGAGCTTCTCGGGGAGAAGGTGATTTGGCGCACATGAGGTATGAATGGGGGCAGGCGGGGGAAATTGGGAGGGGAGTGGAACCATGTCTTACGGATGCATTTGTCTGAAATGTGAGGGGGAGTTACAGTTCTACCCTTGCCTATAGGCTTCTTGGCTTGGGTCGGTGTACTGAGGGTCGGGGATAGTAGAGTAACTTTGCTTCTCTGGGCAGGAGCGATTTTGGGCGAGGAGGGCATGTTTTGAACTATAGTGGGTGCGAGCGATTTTGGGCAAGGAGAGTGTGTTTTGAAATAGTGGGCACGAGCTATTTCAGGCGCGGAGAGCGTGTTTTGCCGACCATGGTTTATGAATTATTCGGCACATGTCATTTCGGCCAAGGAGAAGGCGCGCTTGGATGAAGTTACGAACCTACCCTCGATGTACAACGGGCCAATTGATGTGTGTCCCACATAGGACGGTAATTTCGCGTCTCCCATTTATTTGCTCGGGCAAATTCCACCGAGCAGAGAGGATGTTTATCGGTTCGTTCAAATTTTGGGAGAACGAGCATCCAGGCCTACCTTACCAAGTCGATTCGGATCAAATTTTGAAATATTAGCTTGCCACTTCTTTTTTAGATAGAGAGATGATGCTCGGGAGTAATGTGTTTTTACATGCTCGTTGCTAGTGATTTACTATATGAAAAATAGTTGACCCACTCAAAAACGCGAATAAAACCCAAAATGAAATATCTCGATTCAATGAAATAGCTCGTTCAGTAGGTCAAAATAGTGAACTAAATCCAAAATTGAACACCTCAATCGAGTAGCATGTTGTACAGTATTATAGTACTCCATGAACATGTTGAAAGTCAAATTAATGAACTTGTTTGATATACGCATATATCCGTTCATGTGTGGATTGCAGACAACATGTTCTCCAATTTAAATATTTGAATGCAAGTTTATATGGAAACATGGTTTATATCTGTCTTTGATGCATTAAACGCGACCTCCCCCTCTCACGGACTCCTGTTCTCTCTCTCTCTCTGTCTCTCTCTCTCTCTCTCTCTCCGACAATCTTCAATTCTGTCGCACGCATCCGACACAAAAACCTTGTTCGTCCCTCTCCCTTTCTCTCCATCTCTCTCTCTCTTTGTGCGTGTGTGTGTGGGGGGGGGTCTTTCTAGTTCGCATGCATATATACACCATCTATAGGTCTCTCTCGCACACTATGTATGATACTCTAGCTAGTCCAAGCTAGATATCTTGGGTGCACTCATCGTACGCACACAGATTCCTTGGCTCTTTGCCTATAACTCTCTCACGCACCACTATGTCGTCTCGGAGCTCTTCCCCCCTCTCTCAAACTCTCCATCCACCTGGGTCACACATACACATGCATATCTCACTCGCACTCGATAGGCCCATCTAAAACTCTATCTCTCCCCCTCGTTCTCTCTCCATCTCACACGCGCACACACACAATCTCATGCTCAGCTAGCCAAGTATGATGGTCTCTCACTCAATTGTAGGCACACGCAGTCCCCCCTATATGTATATGACTAGCTAATCTTAGTCTCCATCACAAACATGTGCATGGTCTATCTCGATTTCTCTCGGGCCATCTTTCTATCGCGCACACACTCCCTCGATCTCCCACCCATATAGTCCCCTCACGATCTCGATGGGTTCTCTCTATCACAAACACACCCTCTCTCCCTCCCCATGTGTCCCTCTCGACCTTTATTCCTTGTTGGCCACACCTCTATTGGACATGTGCTACAGGGGTGTCTCTATCCGTTGCAAACAATCACACACTAGCTATCTTCGTGTATCTCCTCGCCTCGCTTTTCCATCTCGGAGATGCATGCATGATATGTTCGCATAAGAAACGAAAAAACACACACTCTCTCTAATTTATCGTTTGTTGTCACTCTCTCTTTCACACACATACTCTTTTTGCACACTTACTCATTCTCCTTCACACGCACTTGATCTGTCTCGACTGAGGCACTCTCCACGATCCATAGCATATAGATTTATCGAAAAGTCAAACATCACAAAGTTTGACCATGTACGTGGAGAAAAATAATTACATCTAGTACGGAAAACATATACCATTAGATTCACCATGAGATGTAGTTTTGTATGATGTATCTTTGGTATTGTAGATATAAATAACATTTGTGTAAACCTGATCAAAGTTTCCAAAGTTTGACTTCTAAAAAATTTACATGCACTGCATTATCGAGCGGATGGAATATCTCTTTCCCCCTCTCAGCTATCTGACGCACCACTCAGCCTTATCGGGGCTCCTCAATCTCTCTCAAACTTTATTAGTCAGTTTGGTTCGTGACCTGACCCTCATGCATTGATGACCGGTACTGCCTGGTGTGGATGTGAGATGTAAAATATTTCTGCCTGGCTAGGCTTGTGTGGTGCTGAAGCGTTTGGTTCATGCCTGGGCCAGGCAAAGCATCAACCTCCCATCAATAAATCCATGCATCAATTATTTAATGCTAATATCCATCCATGTTCCTGTTAGCCTCGTGGACACACGACCAGGCATGACCAGGCGTTCGAAATCGGTCGCCTGGGCCAGGCTACTTGCAGTGTCTGGAGTTCAGCCAGGCTAATTAAAGTGCAAGGGAACCCAGGCCAGGCGGGCTTTCTTTTTCACAGGGTAGCAACCAAACAAGCGTGCATGAAATCCAGCCACAACCCCAGGCCAGACAAAAGATGCTCAGGACGCAAGCCAAACTGGCCTTATATCTCCCTGGTTCACACATACACATGTCTCGCTCGCGCTATACATATAGACCCGTCCAACACTCTCCGCCCTTGTTCTCTCTCCATGTGACACGCACCCCCCTAAGTACCATAATCCCTCAATCCATCATAGGCGTAAGCACTCCCCCCCTCCTAAGCATGATTATCTCTTACTAGCCATCAGGAACACATGTATTGTCTCCTTCCATCCATACGTCTATCTCAATATCTCTGGGGGCATCTTCTATCACGCACACACCTTGTCACTCGATTTCCCACCCATGTAGTCCCATCACGATCTACAGGGGATCTCTCTATGACAAACATACACTCTCTCCTCCCCATGTCTGCATTTTCTCCGTACGTCTCTCTCGACCTCTCTCCCTTGTTTGTCAGACCCCTCTTGGCCACGTGTTAGGGGTCTTGCTCTCTCGGTTCCAAACAACCACACACTATCTCCTCACCTTGCCTCTGTTGTCGAAGATGCATGTGTGATATGTTTGCATAAGACACGCACGCTTTTTCTCTACTTTTATCGTGTGTTGTCCATGTCTCTTTCACACATGCACACACACTTTTTTCACTCTCTCTCTCTCTCTCTCTCTCTCTCTCTCTTTCTTGTTAGGGACTCTGTCACGTCCATAAGCATATGGATGTTTTGAAAAGTCAAACCTCAAAAAAAATTTGACCAGGTATATGTGGAGAAAAACATTTACATCTTGAACGATCATTAGATTCATCACAACATGTACTTACTTCATACTATCATATATCTTTGGTATTGTAGATATAAGTAATTTCTTTATAAACTTGGTCAAAGTTTCAAAAGTTGACTTAAAAAAATGTTGGAACTACATTATCGAACGGAGGGAGTAGCTCTTTCTCTCTCTCTCTCTGCTATCTCTCACGGCCCCCCTCTCACTCGAACTCTCTATACCGACGGATTATATGCTCACTGTGTCAGCGTATAGCTCCGTATATTGTTTAGTTGACCGATCAACCAATCCACATGCTGCCTTGTCAGCTCGTGTTCTATATCTTCGTGTGCTGGCCCATGTGGCAGTGGGTGAAAATAAGTAAACTAGAGGCCCATCTGACACGCAGTGAAGTAAAAAAAGTTGAAACCACTCGGGGTAGCACCCCGCACGCTAGTAAGTTGAAACCAAATTACGATGACAAGTGTAGTGTTCAAAACTGCATCTACACATTGCACCGAAAGAAATGTTTTTAGTATTTTTTCTCACATGATCACCTGCATCGTTTTTATGCTGTACTACTATAGTAGCCTAGGCTAGTCATAGTGGAAAGTAACTTAGACTACTCCAGTAACTCTATGGTTACCCTAAGAGCAAGTACTACCTCCGTCCTGGTTTACTCTTCAAATTTTGTAGTATCAAAATTTGAGCATAGATTTAACTGACAAAATGTTAATGCATGTCACTAAGAACTATATCGTTGGATTCGTATTTGAACATAATTTCAAATGGTCTAATTTTTAGTGACATGCATTGGCATTTTCTTAGGTAAATCTATGGTCAAAATTTTATACTAAATACGAGGTAGTATTACAAAAGTGGGCTATGTAGGCCAAAACATGTGCCAAATTCACTTGTGATGCATTTGGCATCGATGCCCCTCCATTGCTCACCTGGTGTCCCAATCTGGATCACCTACTTTGCTCCGGTGCCAAATTAACTCACGCAATGAAAAAACACTGCATGGGAGAGAGGGAGAGGACTGAGGAAATAAAAAAAACACTTGTTTGGGAGAGTGAGAGGCTGGTGTAGTTGATTTGGTTGATTTGTTTATACATGTGGGTCTGTGTGCACAACGGAGCAAACTCTCTCACATCGCGAGAGCGGTGCCAAAATCTTTTGATTTGACATCGATGCGTGTTATGTGGCATACTTTTGCGAAATAAGGCATCGGTCACATAGTGGAAGGCAACAAATGCCCAAGCTCTTCACGTGCTCCTAGTTAAATGAGAGGAAACAGAAAGAGAGAGAGAGAGAGAGAGAGAGAGAGAGAGAGAGAGAGAGAGAGAGAATATCACTAGCCAGCCAACCCTATCGTATGAGCGAATGATATTGGTACCTCTTGATGACACGGCAATCTTATGCAGCCAGCTGCTCTAATATGTTCTCTTCTTTTGCAGATAAAAAAGACCCGAAAGTGAAATATGTGTTGCACTATAACAATCTCATCGAATGCCTTGATCTCCATCTTATAGAAATTGATTTGATCGACTACCGAGGCAGCACATCTGATATTAAATTGGCCAGGTTCTTTGTTCTGGAGGCAAGTGTGCTCAAGGTAATGAGGTTTGGCGTTCTCTGGTGCAACAATGAATGGCGTGCTGATCACCGCAAGCGTCTAAGCCTAAATGACAAAGTCTCCGCAGAAGCTGAATTTGTTTTTGAAACATCAAGTGGCCAGAGACTCGAAAACTTATTTTCCCATTAGTGACTTGTCAGGGCGGTGGATTTTAGTTTGTACGATAATGTTGCATCCACCTAAAGTAATGAAAGCTCTTACGTAAACTTCCTAGTAATTCCCTCTTCGTAGGTGCAGCATTACTCCTAACATTTGTAATATCAGTTTGAAACTTGTAATATTACCATGTCCTATTCCTGTGTTTTCAAAATCCCGCGAGTCAAACAGGTCCTAAGTTGGTGATGATGTTGTGCCTCCCATCTTTCACCAATAGCCGTCGGATCTAGATCTAACGCTCACAAACCAAGCTTCTCCATTTTTGCAAAAAGATGCCCGAACTTGTTCCCTATTTACAAACAACTCCTTGTCTTTCACAATCAGCCTCATCTCCTCCCCACCACATCTGGGAGTAGAAGGCTGTGGAAAAATCTGGCGCGATGGCCGCTGCTGGAGCCGTCCACCCCCAATCTTGGTGTTCCGTGCAATGCACGGGCATCTACGCATGGGAAATTATGTCAAACAAGGCTAGTTGTAAGCAGGCTAGCTCTACAGCCATGATGATAGTGACTGTAGACGGTGAGGCTGACTATGGTATGCCGAACACGACGCCTATACTCACGTGTCATCCCCGGCGCAGCGTCTTGTCACTTCACTGTGAGGAGCAGCACGTAATAATTGGACCAACGGGTAGTACAGTGCTAGTACTCCTACTACTACATTGGTAGTACTACTACTAGTACTAGTAGTACCACCATCTGGATTTAGGAGTACTACCACGTCCATCTGGATTTTAGTATTTGACTAGCAATATCTAGTAATGCATGTCACCAAAAATGTACTACTCCCTCTATAAATAAATACATGGTGTTTTATTCCTATCAGCGAGAGAACTTAATGTTTTTTTGCTACTCCTAACTAGAGTACTAATAGGATTACATGCAATGAATTAAACATTGCATGTCATGTTTGGTAGTCTGAAGTCATTGAAAGCATGCACGGCCCACATCTCTCATTGGTTGATATGTCACGAAATAAGAAACAAGGAGGGAGTTAATGCACCGTGCCTAAGTATTTTGGGATTATTTGGTTTTCGTAAGGTGACTTACACAACATTTTTGTTTACATGCATTAACATTTTATTAGTTAAATCAAAGGTCAAAACTTGGCGCAAAATGCAAAGGGGACCAATAAACCAGTAAACATCAAACTTATCTCATTTGGCCCCAACTAGAGGTCCCGTGAGATGACTATACTGCACCGGCATGGAGGGGGACGCAGCTTCATTGACTTACGGCAACTGCCTTTGGGTGAATGACACGTGGCCCCAGGGGGTGGCTGGCCCACCTATCATACATCCAAAGGCAGGTGCAGTAGAGGGCCGAGGAGTAGTACGAAATCCTACGCACCTATGCACGCTAACCAAGGGCGGAGTGATCATTCGAATCGCAAGATCAGTTGACTAGAAGCTACGCTAGACCCATGGAGGCGATGAGTGCGAGCATCAGCCGGCTGTGCCAGATGGTCCATGACGCCGGCCTGTGACCTGGCACCGAGGAACGTCTCCAAGTAGTATTGCTTGAGGCCGCCAGGGCAAGGGGCCGCTTGGACGACAGCTTCGTCTCCTTGTTCGACGAGGTCCTCGTCAGTTTCCTTGACAAGTTCACCGTCGTCAAGAAGCTTGCGGGCGACTTTGACGTAAGCCTCCAGCCGACGCGCCCAGGCTCTGCGATGCCCGCCACCCTTAACGGCCACTATGGTAACAACCTCTTCGACGCACTGGTGGCCCTGTGACTGCCCGCCGTCGCGCCGGAGAATGTCCACCATGAGGTCGTGCTCGCCGCGTAGTGCCTAGCGCAGCAAGACACCATCGACATAATCACCCACGTCTACGCGCAAATCGTCCACAAGGACTACTACATGCAAGAGGAGGACGATAGGACGCTGGCCTTCTTGGAGCGTAGGGCAACCTTGGACGGCACTATTCAGAAGCACGTTGAGCTCGCCGCCAACGCCGCTGCTCCTCACACGTCGGTTGGGTGACCTGGCGCACTAGGGCGTGAGGATGTCATTGAACGTTGATGGATCCGTATGTATTTTTATCTTTTCCGTCAAATCCATGTAGTAGTTTATGATACTTAAGTAATTATCTTACCTTTCGCATCAACTTCATAATTTTCGTACGTACTCCATGCATGAACGGCACCAGAACCAAACTTCTCATTACTCTAGGCAAAATCGTTATTTTCTATCTATCGGTCGCGCCATGCAGCAGAACCAAATTTTACAAGTTACGAGTTCAAAAGGAAAAGCCTGCCATGTTTGCATCGCACCCCCACACGGTTGGTCTGGCATGCCGCTCAAGCGGGAATGCATGCAGTGTTGCATTTTCACTTACAAGTGGGACCGCAGTTGAGCAAACGGACTATCGGCAAACCCCCACCCCGCCCACCGCACGATGGCTGAGAAAACAGGAGGGAGAAGAGATGGCTGTAGCATGGACTCCAAGAAAATTGGTGTCGGATGGGACTTGTGTGGGTGGCATGTGCCGTACTGCTAGACATGAATGCTAGTTATGGCCCATGACACCCCACTATATTGAGCCTATATCGAGGTACGTAGAACAAATTTCCCGCAGTCCATGCTCAGCCCTCCTCTGTCTCTCTTCTCAGCCAACCAGCGGACGCGCGGAGCCCATCGTCTGTTTGCTCACATGCGGCCCCACATATCAGTGAAAACGCAAGAGGACCCACTGAACCTGGACATCTTTCACCTCGATGTGCTGGTGATAAAAAACAAATCCAATAAAGATCTACGATGGCCGCTTTTGGAGTTACTCAAGAGTAGTAAGATTCTATTTACAGTTTAACCCAAGATGCACATCTCGTGGCTTCCACTACCACTCTATTTTCTTTTATGACACGACCTGGATGCTGGATGTCCCACGTGTCAGCAAAAGGAGGAAGAACCCGACCAAATCTTCGGTTCTGCTCTCGGATTAGACTAGTTGTGCTAACTTAAAAAATTTATTGTGTACTCCCTCCATTCCAAAATACTTGACTTCCATTTGTCCAAAAATGGATGTACCTATATACTAAGACATGTCTAGATACATATATATTTTGACAAATAGAAGGCATGTATTGTGCAACGGAGTGAGTAGAATGGATGCAAGTTTTTGTATTGGGAAGAAGAGTACACACATATATTGATAGAGCGCAATTTAGTAGATGTTGTATCACTTTTAGCTAGCACACACGCAAGATCGAGCCTCCGTAGATCAACAATGAATGCATCGAGAAGGCACTAATCCAACTTACAGGAGTAGTAAAATGTATTCTTGTGGTTCTTGTTTTCTTTGGTCTTGCTTTTCTAGTCAAAATTATCGTTGGAGTTCGTGTAAAATGGAGGTGCGTTTGGGGTCGAGCGTTGGAGTTGGACTTACAAGTGGGACCGCAGTTAAGGAAACGGACTATCGGCAAACCCCCACCTCGCCCGCCGCACGATGGCTGAAGTTAGAGAAATGACGAGGTTGAAGAGATTGCTCTAGCACGTACTCCAAGAAATAATATGTTGTCAGATGGATGTCGTGGTGGTGGCGTGTGCCGTACTCCTGGACGTGAATGCTTGATCTGGCCCATGCCACCCTACTACTCCTACTACTTCCTCCTACTATATAGTACTAGTATTGAGGATTCGAGGTGCTGGTTACGTACAGCGAACACATTAACATATGGCTATAGTAAAAACACCCGCCCGATGCGGGAAGCATGTGAAGCTAGTACAAATTTAGAGAAGCGACTTGAAAGCCATTCATAAATTTAGTAAGTTTATCACACGCATATTATTTTATTACATACAACAGGTCATCAACCCACATCGACAACAGGGAAACATTATAAATACTAAAGTTTTCACCACACAAAAAATAACAAGCAATGAAATTAACTTCAACTCAACCATTCCTCGGCATTGGAAACGCTTGCTTTGAACCACAAGTGATTCTCTGGGACGGGCCATCGATTGTAGATCTGGAAACCAACGCGGGACTGATCATCCAGGCTGAAGCGGCCTACTATATCAGTACCAGGGTAGGGAACCACCCAAATTTCCAAGGTATAGACCCAGTTGCTTCTCATAAATGGTACTGTTGACATTGTGTCGACAGCAGTTGGATCGCCTTTCACCATCATCGGATAGTTTTGTCGAAGGAAGAGCGAGTTTTCTCCAAGACTATCAATTCTGTACCAGGGAGAAGGAGTTGGCGCTAGCACACTAGTATCCATCCCGAATACCATGCAACGGGTGTTGGAATAGGTCCGGAGAGTGCGACCATGGGAGACTACACCTGCTTCCTTAGTAGTAACATCATCAGTGGGCTGTATACACACAAGAAGAGGTGATCTATCGGAATTAGTTGCCAGGCGCCACTGAGTATATGGGTTCTGCTCGTCCTCATGCTCGTGATCATCACCATCGTCATCTCCCCCTTGGTTATAAAAAATTTCAAGTATAGGTGGTGGGATGTTCACAGGACCTTGGAAACACAAGAAGAAGGTTAATTAGTAAATGGAAACTTGCTAACCGGCATGCATCTGGATGAAACAATTATAATTACGGTGGAAGACAAACGTACCGAAACTACGAGGATCCCATGCAAAAACAGTGCCACGAGTGGTGGCAGCAAACACAAGGCCCTCCTACTGAATTGCATCACAGTACTCATCCGTGTACAAAAACTGATTTTTGAGCAATATCCATCGAGTCGAACCACAAAGGATGGCAAAAAGCTTGTCGAAGATAGCAACAACTTGATAGTTGTTGTAATTCCAAGAGCGGTTGGGAACTCGACAAATTGCTATCTTCCGTAGAAGACAGACACCATGATTGTATTTGAACGTGCGTACAATACCGGTGTGCTCAACCTCTCGGCAGTCTGCTGAGATTTTTGGAAGTGGAACCTGGTCACGAGTGTACACATTCACAAGTTCTCACTCGCAGTTGCACCCAATGTAAACAACCCAATCTCCATTTGCGACCGCCCAAGCCTTGCCCTCAAGCGATGGCATCTTAACATCATATGTATCATTATCAAGCAGCATAAACTGGCATATGGCGAGGCCTCCGTCGTGCCAGCTGTCAGGACCCCGACTCGATGTCACATCGATCTAGCTGGTAACACCTCATATCACTTTGCGGCCTCACGCACGGTATCCCCACGGGTGTCGTCTTACCTTTTCCCGGGACCGTTTGCACCTTTTGGCTCACGTATATGATAGTGTCGCTAGCATCCATATGATAAAGAGCCCGGGCTGACATGACTAGTCGTAAACCCAGAGTGGCACAGACTTACAGGGACAGGCATCCATGACCCAGCTTCGAACGTGTCGGTCATCAGCAAGTGGGTCCGGGCTGTAGCACTGGGCTAGCAGGACTCCGGTAAACCGGGCTGTAGCGGGCTAACAGGACTCCGGTACTCAAAGCGTGACATTTCCCCGAAGGGACAGACACAGGAACGAAGAAGGACACATGCCGGCCAGCCTAAGTGTTCCAGAGCAGTAGCAAGCTACCATGGCTCAGCGGTAACACTAGGAGACATTTCCCGGTAAGAGAGGCTACTAAAGATAAACAACTAGATAGTCAGATCCCACACATACCAAGCATTTCAATCATACACACAATATGCTCGATATGTGCAAATACAACGAAGCATCACAACATGACTCTACGACACAAGTACTTTATTTAAGGCTCAGGGAGCCATACATGTCATACACACAAAGGTACGGGTCTCACGACCCAACATACAAGCCATACAGTCATACAAGCCAGCAGCGGAAGTACATTGTCTGGGTACAGACAACTAGTAAAATAAAAGAGGCTTGGAAGCCTAACTATACTATGTGGTCCATCACAAGCTCAGGGTCACCACCTGGGTC
>NC_057797.1:440985626-440997558 GCF_018294505.1 Triticum aestivum
AACATGGCAATATGAGTGTGTTGGGCTAATGCAACTAAAGCCAGAAGTGTTTGAGCAAATTTGAATCAAAGATTCAAATTCCAAATTCAAATATGGCCTTTTAAAGTGCTTTTCCTTGTTCTGATTAAAACATCAATTTAACTTGTTTGATCATGCATGAAAATAGTACAGATGGATAGATTGGATTTTTCTGATCATTTTTCATATATAATTTGTCCAATTTGGAGTTACAGAATAAAAGTTATGAATTTTTGAAGTTTAATTAATATTCTGGAATTTCCTGATTTAATTTAAATCCAGAAATATCATTTACTGCGTCAGCCTGACGTCATAGTGACATCAGCAGGTCAACAGGGCTGGCTCGGGTCAAACCTGACGTGTGGGGTCCACACGTCAGTGACACAGGGGCTAATCCCGTGTTGACCCGGGCTGGTTAGCTTTGACTAAGCCCTGGGGCCCACTTGTCAGCGTCAGTAGGTGGTGGGTTAGTGGCTAATTAACTAGGCCACGTCAGCTCGCCGGGGTTCTGGCCGGCGGCGACCATCAGTGCGGCGGCGATAGTGGTTTTGGTCGTTTCGGCCACCAAATGGACCGCGGAGGCCACTGGAGTGAAGCTGAGGACGACCCGCGGCTCTTGGCGGAGTCCGTTGGGGTCGGGGTGGCCGGAGTCGACGGCGGCGAGCTCGGTTGCGGTCGCCGGGGTTCGGTCGTGCACGGGAAGGGTGTTGCAGGGGGTTTGGGGTAGCGTTGGTGCGTGCTACGTGCTCCTAGTGAGATGTGGAGCACGATGGTGAGCTCGGTTGGGCGCTACGGCGACCGTGGCCACGACGGCGACATCGCCGGCGGCGTGAAGCTTTCGGCCGCGGTGGGGCTAGGGCCTAGGGGCCGGGAGAGAGCAGGGAAGAAGGGAGAAACGGTGGCGTAGCTCACCGCGGTTGCAGTGGGCGTCGAAACGGGCTCGGGGACGCGCCGGAGACGACGAATTTGACGGCGACGGTGGTCGGAGTCCGAAGAGGGGAACGGCGACGTGGCGGCGATGCAGGGCTTCCGGGGACTCGTGGAGCGGTGGGGAGGAAGAGGGAGTCGAGGCGGAGCTCCTGAGCTAATCGGGGGAGCGAGGGGTGGTCGGAGGCAGTGGCTAAGGCGAACGGCGGCGACGGTGTGCTTCGGCCGTGAGAGGGAGAGAGCGAGAGAGAGGAAGGAGAGAGCCAGGGAGAGTGAGAGAGAGCAGGGGGGATCGGGACGGGCTGCGGGCGTCGTCCACGCGGCCAGGAGGGCGTCGGCAAGCAGGAGGTGGCCGCGCGGCCGCGCGCGCGCGAGCACGCAGCAGCTTCGGGGCGTGGGGAGGAAGACGACGGGGAGCTACAGTGCTGGGCTGGGCCGGTTGCTGGCTGGGCCGGCCAGCTGGCTGGGCCGCACAGGTAAGTCTTCCCCTTTCTTTTCTGTTTTCTGTTTTTATTTAATATATCTGCAACTTTGTTGAATTAAATAAAATACCTAGGCAATTCCAAAAGTCACCAAACTACTCCTGGCTCATAGTTGGATTATTTCCAACATGAAACATTTTAGTTTGGAGATATTTGAGCATTTAAATATTTTATATTATTTTAAATGCCCAAATTCAAATAGTTATGATTTAATTCAAAAACCCTAGGATGGCCTAGGAAAATGTGCACCACTTTTGCAGAGGTTCTGAACCAAGACAAAAATGATGGGCATTTTAGAAGGGCATTTCAGGTTCATTGAAAATTATTTTAGTAAACCCTAGTTGGTTTCAGAGGGGACTGGGGGTTCTGTCATCCCCATTTCAGGTTTCTGCTGAAAGAGTAAACATGATGCAACACTCTAATGCATGACTAGCTAGGGTGTGACAACTCACCCCCACTCAAAAGAATCTCGTCCCGAGATTTGGGTTCCTCCGGGAAGAAGGCGGGATACTCGAGTCGAAGACGATCCTCCCTTTCCCAAGTTGCTTCATCTTCAGAGTGATGCGACCATTGAACCTTGAGAAACTTGATATTATGACGTCGCGTGGTACGTTCGGCTTGATCGAGGATACGGATGGGGTACTCTCGATATGTAAGATTATCTTGGAGATCAAGCGTTTCGTGGTCCACTTCACGGATAGGATCCGAGAAGCAACGTCTGAGTTGAGAAACGTGGAAGACATCGTGAACTCTGGAGAGGTGCGGAGGTAGTTCCAATTGGTAGGCAACTTCTCCTCGTTTGGCAAGAATGCGAAAAGGTCCAATGTAACGAGGAGCCAATTTGCCTTTGATACCGAAACGATGGGTTCCCTTCAGAGGGGTGACCCGAAGATAAGCCTTCTCGTCAACCTCGAAAGTCATAGCCTTATGTTTTCGGTCATATTGACTCTTTTGACGGGATTGGGCTGTTTTCAACTTTTCACGAACGATACGAACTTGTTCTTCTGCTTCCTGAATCATATCCGGGCCAAAGAATTGTCTTTCCCTGGTTTCTGACCAGTTAAGGGGTGTTCGACATCGTCGTCCATAGAGAACTTCAAAAGGGGCTTTACCCAAGCTAGATTGATAGCTGTTGTTGTAAGCGAATTCGGCAAATGGAAGGCACTTCTCCCAGTCCATTCCGAACGAGATAACAGAGGCTCGAAGCATGTCTTCTAGAATTTGGTTGACGCGTTCCACTTGACCACTCGACTGAGGGTGGAAAGCGGTGCTAAAGGAGAGACGGGTTCCCATAGCATTTTGGAAACTTTCCCAAAATCGAGAGGTGAAAAGACTTCCTCGATCCGAATTAATTTCCAAAGGAACACCATGGAGAGACACTATTCGGGAGATGTATAAGTCTGCCAGCTGACTAGCGGTTATACTCTCACGAACAGGTAAGAAATGAGCTACTTTGGAAAGACGATCGACCACGACGAAAATAGCATTATTCCCTCTTTTGGTCCTGGGAAAACCGGTAATGAAATCCATACCAATTTTATCCCATTTCCATTCAGGAATAGCTAAGGGTTGATGGGTGCCAGCAGGCCGTTGATGCTCTGCTTTTACACGATGACAGACGTCGCAATTAGCAATATACTGAGCGATTTCTCTCTTCATCCTAGTCCACCAGAACCTCTGGCGTAGGTCCTGATACATCTTGGTACTACCGGGATGAATGGTGAGAGGAGATTCATGAGCCTCCTTAAGGATCAACTGCCGTAGATGCTGGTTCTTGGGAACCACTAGACGGTCCTCAAAGTACACAACACCATGATCATTTGTGGAGAAACAACTAGCACCTCCGCTAGCAATGTTCTCTTTGATTTTAGATATCCCCTTATCTCGCTTTTGGGCAGCGATGATTTGATCCGTAAGAGTAGGTTTTGCTACCAAGGTGGAAAGAAAACCTTGAGGTACAATGTGAAGGTTAAGCTTCCGAAATTCCTCATGGAGAAGCGGTTGACTTTGTTGTAACATCAGGTTGTTACAATAAGATTTACGACTTAGCGCATCAGCCATGACGTTGGCTTTCCCTGGGGTGTAGGTTATTCCTAAGTCGAAGTCAGTGATCAATTCAACCCAACGTCTTTGCCTGAGATTCAGATCCGGTTGGGTGAAGATGTACTTCAGACTTTGGTGATCAGTGAATATCTCGCAACGATTACCGAGGAGGTAATGTCGCCAGGTCTTAAGTGCATAGACTACGGCTGCAAGTTCTAGATCATGAGTAGGATAATTCTCCTCATGTGGGTGCAATTGCCGTGAAGCGTAAGCAATTACGTGTCGATCTTGCATGAGAATGCAACCTAGTCCTTGTCGCGAGGCGTCGCAGTAGATAACGAAGTCCTTGGAGAAGTCTGGCGGTACCAGCACGGGAGCAGAGGTCAGGCGTCTTTTCAGTTCCTGAAAGCTGTGCTCACATTGTGGAGTCCATTCGAACTTCTTATCTTTCTTGAGGAGTTCGGTTAGAGGTTTGGCAACTTTGGAGAAGTTCTCGACAAAGCGACGGCAATAGCTCGCTAAGCCTAGAAAACTCCGAACTTGCTTGACCGATTCGGGTGGAGTCCAATCAAGGACGGCTTGAACTCGCTCAGGGTTAACAGCAATACCTTTACCAGATATTACATGACCCAGATAGGTCACTTCCGACAACCAGAATTCACATTTAGAGAATTTGGCATAAAGGCGATGCTCTCGAAGTTTCTTCAACACTAGCCTTAGATGTTCGGCATGTTCTTCCTCGTTCTTGGAGTAGATGAGTATATCATCGAGATAAACTATGACGAATTTATCCAAATACTCCATGAAGATTGAGTTCATTAACCGAGAAAAGGTGGCTGGAGCGTTGGTTAAACCGAAGGACATGACGGTGTACTCGTATTGGCCATAACGAGTAACAAAGGCCGTTTTAGGAATGTCCCCGTTTCTGATTTTGATTTGATGGTAGCCCAACCTCAAATCCATCTTGGAGAAGACTGAGGATCCAGCGAGCTGATCATACAGATCGTTGATCCTGGGAAGTGGATATTTGTTCTTGATTGTGACCAAATTGACCGGCCGGTAATCTACAACCATTCGGTCCGTACCATCCTTCTTCTTAACGAATAGGACGGGGCAAGCCCACGGAGATGAACTAGGGCGGATGAAACCCTTTTTCAAGGATTCATCGAGTTGTTTCTTAAGCTCGGCTAGTTCTAGGGGTGCCATCTTATAAGGTCTTCTAGCAATCGGAACGGTTCTGGGGATGAGGTCGATTACGAACTCAACATCCCTGTCAGGTGGAACACCTGGCAATTCCTCTGGAAAGACATCCGGGAAGTCACGGACTACCGGAACGTCCTCAAGATCTGGCAAAGGGCTGGCGTTAAGAGAATATAATTGTCGCTTGGCTATTCGGGTCAAGACATTGACTATCTTTCCCGAAGGATGGGTGAGTTGAACAGTCCTAGAGAAGCAATCAATTTTGGCTTGATGAGCCGACATCCAGTCCATACCCAAAATGATATTAATATCTGAAGATTTAAGGGCTATCAAGGATGCAAGGAAAACAAGTCTGTCGACTTGGATTTCATTTCCATAACTTACCCTAGAGGTCTGCCATCTAGACCCAGGGGTAGAGATTTCCATAGTGGATGGCAAGTCACAGAATGCAACGTTATGCAAACGAGCATAATTTTCAGATATAAAGGAATGAGAGGCTCCTGTATCAAAAAGAACAGATGCCGGGTGGCAGTTAACAAGAAGCGTACCGAGAACGACGTTGGGGTCCTCTTGAGCTTCTTCGGCAGAGATACAGTTGACATGGCCACGTGAAGCGGTGACCGGTTTGGCATGGAACACCTTCCCTGTTGGCTTGCCACGGCCAACAGCTTTAGCAGATTGATTGGGGTTGGTCTGGGGACACTCACGCATATAGTGACCAGATTCCCCACACTTGAAACAAGTCACAGAACTGGTACGTGGAGGAGCATTATTGGATGGACCCCCATAGGGCTTGGCTGGAGCAGACTGTTGAGCGGGGCGAGGCGCCTGGAAAGATGGCCTCGGTGTGAACCTGGGTGGCAGGGCGGTGTTGGGTACCCACACGCGGCGCTTCTGAGGACCAGCACCGGATGAGGAACCCATGTCGCGTCCATGCTTGCGTGTTGCGTCATAATCAGTCTGACCAGTTTCAGCACTGATGGCTTTGTTGACAAGTTTCGGAAAAGATGTGCACTCATGCAGACGGAGGTCGTGGCGAAGCTCAGGACTAAGGCCCTTACGGAACCTTGCTTGCTTCTTGGCGTCAGTAGACACTTCCTCAGTTGCATATCGGGCGAGCTTACCAAACTCCCTGCTATAGGCATCCACAGAAAGTCGGCCTTGGGTGAAACTGCAAAATTCTTCATGTTTACGGTCCATGAGACCCTCCGGAATGTGATGTTCACGGAAAGCCTCGCTGAACTCAGCCCAAGTAGTGACATGGCCCGCTGGGCGCATGGCTCCATAATTCTCCCACCATAGACTGGCGGGGCCTTCAAGATGATATGCAGCAAAGGTGACCTTGTCAGCCTCAGCTACCAGCGCGGAACGCAGCTTGTGAGAGATACTGCGAAGCCAGTCATCAGCGTCGAGAGGCTCGACGGAGTGGTGGAACGTGGGTGGATGCAATTTGATAAAATCACTAAGTGACACCACGTTAGCCCTCTGATGGTGTGCTGTATTCTGTTCAATACGCTCCAACAAACGGTTTGTCTCCCGCTTGTTTCTCTCAGCTTCCATCATCACCTCGGCTAGTGAAGGAGGATGAGGCAGATTTTCATTCCTGGCTTCACTGCCTTCGGCCTGCTCTTGAGAAGCAGGGTTGGCGCGCGTGTTGACCATCCTAGGTAAACAAGACAATGATTTAGTCAGAATGATGAAATTCCGACATAGGATACATAATGTAAGAAATAACTCGGAATGCAAGATGATCATCCGTATGACATGGTAGATACAGAACTGCTTCTTTATTCCATCGTCATACACACCATACAAAGTTTAGTACAAGACCAAACAAAGTACTATTACGGTGAAAAAGGATTACATCTCATCGGAGGCATTCCAAACTCCTATACATTATTTTTCTACAACTCCGGAAAGAGTACAAACTAGGTCATATCCCACGAGTCACGCGGGACGACAGACGACACAGCTAGTGCGAACTAGGGATACTACCCCTAACTCAGACCGATCCGTAGTAGTCCTCATAAAAGTCACCTCCATAGCCTGGAAGCTCAACATGTTCATCCGGAAACAGACGATCTCGCGGAGCTTGTGGACCATAGGGGCTAGGATGAGGCCTTGGACCAACAAACGGTGGCCTGCGGGGACCGCGAGGTGGGGTGATGCCTCCTACATCACGCCAAACCATCACGTCAGGCAGAGCAGATCTCACAGGATAGAGATCGCGCATATCTGAGAATCCAGCTTGCACCGCCGGTGCGAACCGAGTCAAAGTGGCCCAGTGGTCAGCACGGGTATTGAAGAGCTCTAACCTTAAGGCCCGATTTTCACGGTCCTTATCCTCGAGCATCTCAGCGGTGGTGCGAGTTCGTGAATCCTCCTGAGTGGAATCAGCATAAATAGCTTGGAGATATCCTTGTGCTCCCGGAAGTGATCCTGGCATATACCGGAAATCAGAGTCCCGAAATAACCAGATCTGACTCGCATAATGGTCATCATGGAGTAGGCGGCATCCTGCACAGCCATCTTGATAGTAACCCCGAGTCCATAGGAGCAGTGAAGAGGCTCAGTGGATCCAGGATAAGATGGAAATATCCTGACAGTGCAGAGATACTGGCTTTGATTAAAATCTCGGAATTGCTCTTCGACCGTGTACTCGGGATACCAGCGGTATCTGGCCTCAGTCATTACCCTGACCAACTTAGCAGTATGGCCGGGTACATCTAGGCATCGAGTCAGGCGAACCACTTGATTGAGGTCGCGAGTGGCCATCTGAAAGCACAATTATAATGCAAAGGCATTAGAATTTCTAGCAAAATTTCGGCAGCATAACAGCTGTAAATGCTCAAAAAGGATATTGAGACATTTGACAAAGGATTTCGTACACACTCAACATCATCACATCAAAGTTCTGGAACCATTCTAACAACATAATGTGGTAGTAGAACTGAGCTAGGCTGATAACCATCAAACTTATAAGGTACTACTGATTAGTAACACGTGAACCTGATAGAGAGAACAGATCCTAATTCCTTAACCCCCGGTGGAAGAATGGACTGACTCAGATCAGAAAGTCACAAGGTATAAGGAGTAAAAAGAGCCTTACGTTCCATCCCACAAACAATTCCCCTACATATTACTAAAGAATTTCTAGACTCAACATCGACCAGTTTGGCTTGGAGAACCTACAGGCAGTCCGGCTCTGATGCCAACGCTGTCAGGACCCCGACTCGATGTCACATCGATCTAGCTGGTAACACCTCATATCACTTTGCGGCCTCACGCACGGTATCCCCACGGGTGTCGTCTTACCTTTTCCCAGGACCGTTTGCGCCTTTTGGCTCACGTATATGATAGTGTCGCTAGCATCCATATGATAAAGAGCCCGGGCTGACATGACTAGTCGTAAACCCAAAGTGGCACAGACTTACAGGGACAGGCATCCATGACCCAGCTTCGAACGTGTCGGTCATCAGCAAGTGGGTCCGGGCTGTAGCACTGGGCTAGCAGGACTCCGGTAAACCGGGCTGTAGCGGGCTAACAGGACTCCGGTACTCAAAGCGTGACAGTTCCCCGAAGGGACAGACACAGGAACGAAGAAGGACACATGCCGGCCAGCCTAAGTGTTCCAGAGCAGTAGCAAGCTACCATGGCTCAGCGGTAACACTAGGAGACATTTCCCGGTAAGAGAGGCTACTAAAGATAAACAACTAGATAGTCAGATCCCACACATACCAAGCATTTCAATCATACACACAATATGCTCGATATGTGCAAATACAACGAAGCATCACAACATGACTCTACGACACAAGTACTTTATTTAAGGCTCAGGGAGCCATACATGTCATACACACAAAGGTACGGGTCTCACGACCCAACATACAAGCCATACAGTCATACAAGCCAGCAGCGGAAGTACATTGTCTGGGTACAGACAACTAGTAAAATAAAAGAGGCTTGGAAGCCTAACTATACTATGTGGTCCATCACAAGCTCAGGGTCACCACCTGGGTCTTTAGCCTACTCGTTGATGTCAACGTCTACATAGAACCCATCAGAAGGGGTTGCAGCGTCTTCTGTAAAAATGTAGATTATAGCAACATGAGTACAAAGGTACTCAGCAAGACTTACATCAGATCCTACATACATGCATAGTATCAAGAAGGGTTGGTGGAGTTATTGCAGCAAGCCAGCTTTGACCCTTGGCTAGGCTATCCTACGATACTCCAACTTGAAATAGTTTTGCGCACACGAGTCCACTATTCACCACTTCAATACACTACCGAGGATCCACCTCCGTCTTCCTACGGAAGAGCCATCCTCGGCACTCACACTTATCTTGAGGCTTTTAGTAGTTTCCATTTACTTGTCTATGAACTGTATAGGCAACCAAGTAGTCCTTTACCGCGGACGCGGCTATTCGAATAGATCATGTTAACCCTGCAGGGGTGTACTTCTTCATACATGTTTCCACCACTTAGCGTCTGCACACGTCATGTGCTCGGCAGACTTCAAGCGAAAGCCGACGTGGGTGTAGACCACGACCTACCTAAACACTTAAGCCTCTAGTCCAGGTTTATCGCCTATTCAGGTTCCATCCGCAGGGAGTCCGGCCGAGGTTTCCCATACGGCCCCGAACGATGTGAACAGGGTTCCCGAGATACCTAATGGGTATTCGGTACACCGTGCCACGTACCTACCGCATCACAGCCCACCCCTACGGTCAGCGCTGTCCACGGCCTCCAGTAGGCTACAAACACCAGAAACTACTTGCAACTCCTGGACAGAGAGCTAGGGTGAATAAGAAGTCGAGCGGGGTCATATTTCAGGGCCCAATGCATGGTAGTAGCTGTATCTTAAATCACACATACAGATCTCAGTGCTTAAGGTCGGCTTCAATGAAACAACCCACCATGTACTCCTACATGGCCTCTCATCGATACCTTTACCAAATCGTGTTCACCACACCACTCTCATTACCGACATAATCATTTCACTCTAGCCCATCACCCAGATGAACCAGACCTGACACGACTCTAAGCATAGCAGGCATAGCAAGGTAGGAACAACACATACATATGGCTCAATCTACTCCTACACATGCTAGTGGGTTTCATCTAGTTACTGTGGCAATGACAGGTCATGCAGAGGAAATGGGTTCAACTACCGTAGCACACAGCAGTTTGAAACGTGTTGTCTTAATGCAGTAAAAGAGAGCAGGAGCGAGAACATGGGATTGTATCGATATGATCAAATGGTTGGTTGCTTGCCTGATGGTTCGATGCACTGATACGGTTCTTCGTTAGGGTAATCACGGTACTCCTCGGGGGCAGAACCTGTCGCAAGGACACCGATACACAACCATCACCAAACAATGTGCAACAATATGATGCATGCATGAAACATAGCAATATGAGTGTGTTGGACTAATGCAACTAAAACCAGAAGGGTTTGAACAAATTTGAATCAAAGATTCAAATTTCAAACTCAAACATGGCCTCTTAAAGTGCTTTTCCTTGTTCTGCTTGAAACATCAATTTAACTTGTTTGATCATGCATGAAAATAGTACAGATGGATAGATTGGATTTTTCTGATCATTTTTCATATATAATTTGTCCAATTTGGAGTTACAGAATAAAAGTTATGAATTTTTGAAGTTTAAATAATATTCTGGAATTTCCTGATTTAAATTAAATTCAGAAATTATAATTACTGCGCCAGCATGACGTCAGCATGACGTCAGTGGTCAACTGCGGTTGGCTGGAGTCAAACCTGACGTGTGGGGGCCACACGTCAGTGACAGGGGGGTTTAACAGGTTTAATTTATTCCTAATTAGGGGTTAGTGGCGCTGGGGCCCACTGTCAGTGTCAGGGGGTTAACCATTTGTGGTTAGCACTAATCCTAATTAGCTACAGGGCTGGGCCCACCTGTCAGGGACTCAGGGGGGTCCTGCCGTGGTCAAAGTGGGTCAAACCCACCGGCGACGTGACGGCGGCGCGACGCGGGATCGCGCTACAGGGCACGGGCGAGGCCGTGCTTGGGCTCGTTGGAGAGCCCTTGCTCCCGCGCGTCGAACGGTGGCCGTGGCTGGGCCTGGGGTGGCCGGAGTCGACGGCGGCGAGCTCGGCTGCGGCCGCCGGAGTTCGGGTACGGTCGGAATCGGCGTTGCAGGGGGTTTGGGGAGGCGTTAGTGCGTGCTGCGTGCTCCTAGTGAGGTGTGGAGCACGATAGTGTGCTCGGTTGGGTGCTACGGTGACCGTGGCCATGATGGCGACTTCGCCGGCGGCGTGGAGCTCTCGGCCAAGGTGGGGCTAAGGCCTAGAGGTTGAAAGAGACTAGGGGAGAAAGGGGAAACGACCCGGGGGCTCACCGCGGTTGCAGTGGGCGTCGAAGCGGGCTCGGAGACGCGCTGGAGACGGCGAATTCGACGGCGATGATGGTCGGAGCCCGAAGAGGGGAACGGCGACGTGGCGGCGATGCAGGGCTTCCGGAGGCCCGTGGAGCAGTGGGGAGGAAGAGGGGGTCGAGGCGAAGCTTCTGAGCTAGTCGGGGGAGCGAGGGGTGGCCGGAGACGGTTGCTATGGCGAACGGCGGCGACGGTGGTGTTCGGCCGTGAGTGAGGGAGCGAGGGAGAGGAGGGAAGAGCCGAGGGGGAGTGAGAGAGAGCAGGGGGGAGGCGTGGCGTCGTCCAGGGGCATCGAGGCGAGGAGGGGAGGGCAGGCAGGCAGGGAGAGAGGTGGCGTGGCGTGGTGGCGCACGCGCGCGCCGGCCACACTCCCCTCCCTCTGTCGGGACGAAGACGACAGAGGAGGGAGGTGGGCTGGGCCGGCTGCTGGCTGGGCCAGCCAGCTGGCTGGGCCGCACAGTGGAGGAGCCCAGGTAAGCTTCTCCCCCTTTTATTTTTTTTTCTGTTTTCTAATTTCTGACATTTGTTTTGATTTAAATAATATATTAAATCATTTATTTAACTTATGCCAATTTTTGCAGGGGCTAGATATATTATTCCAGAGCTCCTTTATATATGGCATAATATTTGGACATATATTAATATATATAATTAATATATTTCCAATGCAAATATTTATGCATTAATTCCAAATGCCCAAAATAAATACC
This sequence comes from Triticum aestivum, assembly GCF_018294505.1. Taxonomy (NCBI): domain Eukaryota; kingdom Viridiplantae; phylum Streptophyta; class Magnoliopsida; order Poales; family Poaceae; genus Triticum; species Triticum aestivum. Next base: position 440,997,421 of record NC_057797.1, read on the forward strand.
TATGAGCTCTTAAAAATATTGGTTTGATTTTTATCTCTGTCCAATATTTTCAGAGAGCAACATGAGCATTTTCTTGGACCCTTTTGGAGAAATTTTTATTTGGGTCATTTTCAAAATGATTCTGAGGGTTTCACAGAT